>NC_052505.1:36320715-36325715 GCF_014356525.2 Nilaparvata lugens | reverse complement strand
TCTGTAAAGTGTTTATTCAAAATACAGGGATCAATTTCCTCGGGTTGAGTTTTCTTTTTATTGCCTAATAAGGCATTAATATATAGCCAAACTTTTCTACTGTCAGTCCTATGTTGAGATATTTTATTTTCGTAATAGTTTCATACAGTTAGAATCAAAGTTCAATTAAGTTCAAAAACCTGAAAAATAGTATAAGATACACAAAAACAACTACAATACTACCCTCTCAATATCACACTATTACATTACCCCCTCACCTAAAAAAGACGATTTCACCAAAAGACTACTTTTCATTCACGCTCAATTTGCTTCCAAACTAACACTTGACACTATTATCTGGTCGACATCAAGCCTGGAGCTGGAACCTGGAACAGCCCTTCGATATGGATGGGGGTGGTCGAAGAGATGCACCCATGCACCTGACGGTAGTACCCAGACATCTCAGCCCGTGGTAGGTGGTTGACATCAGCGCAAACTGCAATACAGCTGTATGTCAGTTCTGGCAGTCGGAAGCCAGTCAGCTGTTCGCTGGCCTCAGCGACATCAGGAAATCAGCATCCTCCCGGAACAGTGGACATCACATCAGCAGTAGCAGTGATGTCATCGGGAGTGGGGCATAGATGGAATGGCCCCATCACTCTTGCACACAGTAGCCTCTTGTAGACAGGTCGTGATATCCCAGAAGACAAATCACTGTTTCTCCCAACAGGAACTAACCTTTTCAACTGTTATCACTCAACATTTCATCAAAACTCACAACTTACATGAGAGTGGGGTGTGCCAGATCCAGAAAAATTTACTAACACTGTAGCTCAAAATAGAAATGACCGGGCCCTTTAAAATTAATTCAACTCAAAATATTCACTTTTCACTTAAGACAACAATAAATTTGAACGCATAATCTATTTCCTAAAACATAAAATACTGTCTCAAGTTATTTCATCTTATCATCTCCTATCAATGAATTTTCAAAATAGATAACAATTATTATTCTATCTCTCTGTCTACGGTTTCAGAACAATAGCCTGCCAGCTCGTATTTCCAGATTAGCCTTCAATATAGTAGTCATAACGTCCAACTCATTATTGATTCAATTATCTATTACGTTTTCAACTATTTTCCGTTTGTCTCTACCACTGTTTATTCTATATTCCTTCTCATGTTCTTCTTCTCCTTCTTTCGTTTCATTTTTACTCTTGTTCACAAAATAATATAATTATGATCTACTGTTCTACTTTTAATTTTCATTGTTCTAATCGTACAGTCCAAGGAGTATTTTATTCTCTTTCCAACTGTTACTTTCTCTCTCATTGGTCATTCTCACTCTTACACACTTGTTGATATCTACACCATCTACACTGTTTCTCTCTCTTTCTAACATACACTTCCGAGTCACATACCTCTCTTTCAATATTTCATTCAGGTCAGATCTACTCGCAGCCTCAGCTTAGTCAAATAATAGAACTAAACCTTGAAATAAAAAACTTCCACTACTTCTTATCGATGGCCAATTTCCCTATCGCCCTCTTAAGAGCCAGCATAGTCGAAAATGCCTTCAATGAAGAATTACTATAACTATGGATACCCGATCCATGTTAATAACACCAGTTCACTCAACTGTTATCTCTCTCATTGAATTTCCCGATTTCAATCTCACCTTAGAATTCCTGATTCCAAAACCTCTCAGTCCCGCTGAGATCGTCGTCACCACTCAATAATACCGCCTGTATTATCCTTACCTAAGTACCACTAAGTAAAAAAATCGCATCTAATCTATGTTACCTTATTTATCAATTTCTGCCCAGAATAAACCAAAATCCTGAAATTACAACCTACTCGATCCAGCTGTAAAGGGAGTATTCAGTTCAAATGGGCGGAAATAATAATTCATCATTCTTCCATATATGAAATCTTATCATCTCAATCTCTCGCACAAAACATTTTTTTATCAAAATACAACTGGATATAAAATCAACTTCATACTTCCTTGGACTCTCTCTAACAAAACATGATTTAAAGAAATCCCACATAACATTTCCCTTGACAAACTACAGTAATCACATTAAAACAAAAAATCAAATCACAACATTTTTAAATTCAACAAAAATTCATTTCTCTCTATTAAACAATGCTTTCTACATTTTCTATCGGTCTGGTGCAATATTGCCAGCTTTTGCAGTCGCCGGAAAACTCATATTACAAATTTCCATTCCATTGTTCCAGATCTTGGAATCAAATTCCACGTAGCAATATTCAAGCATATATTTCAAAACTCAACACAATACTGATTTTCCATCTTCAACTACAACATAATGATTCTAATCAATAAATTCTCCGATTTCAAAATTCATTCTATAAAACTAACACTTTTCATCTCAAAATATTTCACGTTTCACAATCAAATCCAAAATCATATTATCACAATAAAATTTTATACTTTATCTTCCTGCTCGTGTTGATAAAAAAAAAATATTCGAAATAAAACAGGCTGATTTCTCGATACTTCTTGACAATACAATTAATCTGGCATTTGTCATTTTTGCAGACAAAAACCCAGACCTGACACCATTACTGTAACCGGTGGAGGTATTTTTAACCCTACACCACACCTGACATCATTTCTGAAACCGGAGATATCTTTGTCTCTATTTAGTTAATCTTCCAAAATATGAAATATATAAGAGTACATGTGGTTCAATAGTCATTCTTGCAGACTATCCCACCGCTGCGCACCAATGTAAACGGAGGGAGGTTGTTTCTTCCCTTATATAATATTTGCTAAAGTTTACTGCTATCAATTCATCTACCGGTATTTGAATCCTTGATTGGTTGGGAGCTTTTAGTGGATTCGTTCATTCAAAATGCACAGATTATCATCATTACATAATTGTCACCTATTTTAGCAACTAGCAACTACAAGCCAGGAACTTCAATGAAAAATACTTATAATATTCAACTTCAGGTTTATTGAACTCTAAATAAATGGAACGAATTAATAGAAGTCAGGTAACATGTCAAATTTTCAAACAGAACAAAGTTATTCAGTCATCGATTCAGGTCAAGAAGACATACTCAATTTTAATCTACACATTTTGGGAACCTGCTAACTTGCTGCATTTAAATTTGGGCCTCGGTCATTCTATGAAATTAAATTATGAGCTTAATTAGAAGAACAACAAAAGTTCGGCACTCACCATTTTAACAATATTCAAACTTGGACTCTTCAGAACACTCACATACGCTCTAATAAAACTCACTATACTTGAACCCACACGCACAAATAATTTCCTGATTCTACTCCTACTCACTCTATGAAATTTGGTTTCCTATCCAACTAGATAAAAATTACTGATAACTGGAAACTTAACAATTTGTCCCTCTGAATGGGTGATGGGCCCATTCAGAGGACCGAGACTCACACACCGTTACATGATTTTTCGTTCACATCTCAATACCAACTGTCGCCTTTTCACTGAAAATTATTCCCCCTCCACGAGCGTTGAGCATAACTTTCAGTGGGAAAGCCAAAGCTGCAAAAAGGTCAATGCTCGTACAATTTTCAAAATATAGTGGCTTTTTCGACATGAAATTGAAACTGTATTTGAAAAATGCACGAAAATTGCTTTAATTTTGACAACTAAGCAAATCTCACACTAAAAGCGCGGAGTTCAACATATAGTTGGAATCAAAGTTCATTTCAGTTCAAAAACCTGAAAAATAATATAAGATACACAAAAACAACTACAATACTACCCTCTCAATATCACACTATTACACTGCTCTGAGTTTCCGACGCCAACCTACAATCGTCGCACTTCCACATACTTTTATGCACACCAAGTTTCGTGAAATTTTCGAGAGACTGAATTCTATTGCAGGAAGGCTGAAATAGTTCATTGCACTCGGAACACTTGATGCCTTCTTTCTTATTGAAGAACGTTCCTTTGCACTTAAAGCATTGATTAGCCATGTTTATTGAAGTAAATAAACTAATTTATCCAAAACAAAGCTCACTATAGAAAGATGAATTTATACTCTATAGTTATAGGGTACTAGTATAATATTATTAATATTTTAACTGTTGAAACAGAGTTTTAGGTTATATCGACATTGCAGAGTTAGAGCTGGCACAGTTACTTAGAGCGATAAGATAAACATCCATCCGGTTTGAAAGCCAGAACAACCAAAAAATATTGGGACTATTGTTTCTATTTCTGAGTTTCTCGTAAATGATAGATTGAATTGGATAATATATTAGTTATTGATAATTATATCAGTTCACATTAGCTAGAAGTAGAGGCTCAAACATTTCTTAGCAGATACATACACATTCATATAATATAGTGAATGAACATTAATTACTGTAGGTTTGAAAGTTTGTTGAAAAGATAAAACGCTTGACAGGAAAATGAAAGTCATGGACAAACGAATAAGGGAAATGTAATAATAGAAGACCAAATCAAAATAGCATACCACTGAATTCTTAGCATGTATTTTTAACCCTTTGAAAAAATTATCAAACTCATTTCTATCGACCATTTCCACATGATAAACATTGCATTAAGTTCCCTGGGCCTCTCTACTTTAATAATTAATTATAATCAGAAAGCATGTGATACCAACTGCATTATGAGCTCACATTGGATAAAGTAATCGGATTAGAATTAGCATTATTGTGGTGGATGGCTCGTTTGCGTCCACTCAGTGCATCCAAAGAACGTAACTGGTAATTAAGTGGCGTGGTCTGATGAGGTGGTGTAACGAGCCAACTGGTGTCGCTGGTACTGCTTATAGTAGTGGAGGGCGCTGGATATGCAAACAGCGTTACATGACCATTGTTGATTAGTGGTACGCTGTTTAGCAGTAGCGGTACTCGGTTTCGTACGACGCCATGTTGTAATGTTTATGCCATCTCCTTTGATTTGTGCAGGCACACCAATTTGCTGTGTCACTTACTCCCTCTATTTGTCAGTTGGTGCAACAGCACAATCAAATCAGAA
>NC_052505.1:36264875-36320615 GCF_014356525.2 Nilaparvata lugens | reverse complement strand
TTGAAGACCTGTTCGAGTATTCTCTTACATAATATTATGTAACGTATATGTCAGTCATGTACTGTTATGTTAACGCTCATTAAAAAATACTTTCCCGTATATTGTATGTAACTTATATCAATATTGATTATATTTAAGTTGAAGGTGGTCATTTTCTAGCATTTACGTTTTTTTTTGCAGAGCCTAAGTGCATCGAGATCGGTTGTGGAACATTACCTATCGGCACGCCAAGTGCGGAACCGTCCTAAGCCTGTTATTGCAGAAAACATTAAAGAGCATCTTACTCCAGAAAAGAGATGTTGGACATCTCTGACGTAGTAACGCCCCAACACTCCTAACAGCCTAACCTACGGTAACACTCTAACTTAGGGTGGTAACACTCTTTTCTATGTTCACCTAGTGTTGGTTTCTGATGAGAAAGCTAAGTCGTCAATTCAGCTTTAAATATGTGGACTGTAGTATGTGATAAATAAAGATGTTAAGAGCTACAATGTGTAACACTTCATTCATTACCACACCAGAATTCCAACATAAATAAATTGAATATTTACTTGAAGATCTGTTGAACACGAAGGATATAATAACCCTCGCGGACTAAAAGCTTAATGAAACCACACATGAAAGTCAAAGAAGGATCGACTGGTTGAGTGCGGATCACAGCTTTAAACATAGGTGTTGACCGACTCGTTGAATGTGTACCAACGGCTTAACCTACAATGCCAATAAATGGTTGAATGAGAACAAAAAACAATTTCAAGTAATTAGCCCATTCAAGGAGGGATATCTTTTTGACAAGAATGTGTTTGAGTAATTGTTTTGAGTTATTTCAGTATGAATTATTCAGTTGATTCCATTATACTGTCATACTCGTACAAGATGAGAGAACAAAAATGAAGAAATCACTTAATTGTGAAGGTATGAGATTAATTCCAATACAATCCGGTTAGATTTGAATGGCAAACAGAAGTCACCCAGTTTTCTCGATTACAGTATTTATATTCATCTATTCATTTATGGATTTTGAAAATAAACTGGTTTAACATGTGAAATAGTGAGTATTTTGCCATTACATACCTCTCAGAAATCCACTGTTTTACCACCACCATTGGAATAATAATTATAATTGCTCCTAAATTGATGAGTGAATGAGAAACGAATGTAGTTACAGATAAGAAACATTGGAGTCAGATAGAATAATGAATGTACGTGGGTCATATTTTTCAACCTCCGATTACATATCATAAGACTGAAATGCTTTGGGTGCATATATATTTGCAAAAGAAAATAAATTTGATTATGGATAAGTGAAGAGAACAATCAACAGAATATTGAAACTAATGGAACAAAAAAAAATAATAAAAATAAAATCAACTTCAATACTCCGTCAACTTAATCCTCAGATACATCGATTTAGCAGCATTTATAATAGAAGGATATGATGACTCTAACAATATGATCTCTCTGAATAATCTATTTGTCACTGTCGGATGGATTAGGTATACTCAAGAATTAACTATGAAATTAGTAATCATGATGTAAATTTAATATACGAACGTAAGAGAAAATAATATTTCAAAATACAAGAAAATTAGGTTTTACAATTTCTACTATGCTGGATTCTGATGATTAGATGTTGATGTATATTGTATTCGTAAATACCTTATTATAAGTGGGAGGCCTCCTACACTTTTTTATATCGGACATTCACTTATCTTGCACAAAACACATGAACCTCTTCAAGTATTCTATAATTGTGGGGGATTTGTTCCCTTTTCAGTATTTCTTTTCGAATGGATTTGTTGATAATTTTCCATGGCCATATCAAAGATTGTGATTCCAAATTCAACTAGATACCATAAGATTCAACGAGATTCGACGAGATTCAACGATATTCAATGAGATGCAATGACCGCTGTAGAATAAAAGAAAAGAAACTTTTAACCACTATCATTATAAAGATAAGTTGAAAAATACAGAATCTGTACTTTTTGAAACATGATGCCTTAATAAATTTGTCGACAGAAACAAAAATATTATTCATATACAAAGAACTCAAATTAGTTGAAGTGAAGCTTCCGAAATATTTTATTTCATTACTTTTAAAGGAACATGTCAACATGAATCAAACTTTATCATATTATACGAAATGGACTAGCCAGAACAGAAATACATAGCAATTTCTATTTCATTAAAAAAAAATTCTGAGACAACTAAAGCTTGAATTTTATATGAAAGTGTTTCAAATATTGGATAAGGTTATTAATGATCTGAAAAAATAGTTTTAAGAATGCTGGGATGAAATTCAATTTACAGACATGAAAATTCCAAACAAGAAAATACTTATAAAGTAATTCAAAGAAATGAATCATTACCTGTACAGCGCATTTCGGATAAAATAAATAATACATTTCCAGAAAAAACTATAAAAATCTGGTGTGGCGCACTCACACAACTTTCCTTGCCGTTATGAAAATTTATCACCTGACGTTAGTGTTCACGCGCATCTCAAGTGTCTACTATTCAAAGATTTGAGCCACACACGAAGATTTAAGCTGCAGACACACGAAGTCTGCTATCTCTTCATAGTGAATGATTTAATAGAATCAACAGTTGCCAAAAGTATGCCGTTGAAATGATAACATTTTCTCGAATTTGGAGCTTATTTTAAATTTTAGGTGAAAATGCTACTGTACATTATTGTAGAGATTTTCATGCTCAATCTTTTCCATTCGGAATCTTTTGTTTTAATTGTATCTGAGGCCTGACAATTGGGAAGCTAAAATCAAACTTTGCATAAATGGGGCCTACCTCCTGGAATTTTTACAGATATGGGACTTGTGGCAGTTGATGGAGCTTATCAATGACTATTTTAGGTATGAATTTGAACCAAATCGTTGGAGCCATTTTTGAAAAAATCGCGAAAAACCCTGTTTTTGACAACATTTTCGCCATTTTATCTGCCATCTTGAAATGCATTAGAGCGAAATTGTTCGTGTCGGATCCTTATAGTGTAAGGACCTTAAGTTCTGAATTACAAGTCATTCCGTTGATTGAGAGATGAGATATCGTGTACACAGACGCACATACACTCACACACACACACACACACACACACACACACACACACACAACACACACCACACACACACACACACACACACACACACACACCACACACACACACACACACACACACCACACACACACACACACACACACACACCACACACACACACACACACACCACACACACACACACACACACACACACACACACCACACCACACACACCACACACACACACACACACACACACACACACCAACACACACACACACACACACACACACACAACACACACACACCACCACACACACACACACACACCACACACACACCACCACACACACACACACACACACACAACACACACACACACACACACACACACACAACACACACACCACACACACACACACACACACATGGAAACACTAAAAATAAAAAGAAATAAAAATGGAAATAGATATCACAACTTGTGATGTTGGGAAATCTTTGCTCTGAGCGACTACATCTTTAGCAGAACCAGTTTCAGCCGAAGCTAAAAAAAGGACAAAAGTCAAGGGTTACAACTTGACTGCCATGAGACCCCAACTGGAGCCTCGCTCAATATTGTCACGGTGGGCTATGATGGAAAATTATGAAGTGTAACACCTGGCCATAAGCATATTACATCTTAAATTGATGATAATGAATTTTGTGTCATTTCGTATTCAATGAAGAGCAGAAAAACAATTTTAAGCGTTCTAAAGCGTGGGACCCCATTTGGGATCCCATGGCCTCCCAGTGCCATATGTTTCAAGCAACATTGGTAATCATGGAGCTTCTTGGGAGTATTTACTAATAAATGAAGATTTAGTGGAAATCCATCATTTATCAAGGAGTTTACCGGTTTATCTTTTGATAGTTTGACACCTTTTGAGACCGGACTTCCCAAATTAAGAGATAATTGTTTCTAGCCCAATTGTACTAATTATGTCATCATCTAAAAATAAACATATTTTATTATTTATTCAGCGTATGGCAGATACACAATACATATAAAGCTCATGAGTCTCAAATGTCTACATATATACACTATATTTCTTCAATTTCTTCAAGAAGTTGTGTATTTTTTACTTTCCTTGCCCTATTACCATAGGTAAGGAAAGTATTGCTTTCCGAAAAAAATTAAGGTACCCCAATTTCTAAATTTCAATACGTTTCAAGGTCCCCTGATCCAAAAAAGTGGTTTTTGGGTATTGGTCTGTATGTGTGTGTGTGTGTGTGTGTGTGTGTGTGTGTGGTGTGTGTGTGTGTGGTGTGTGTGTGTGTGTGTATGAGTGTATGTGCGTCTGTGTACACGATATCTCATCTCCCAATTAATTAACGGAATGACTTGAAATTTGGAACGTAAGGTCCTTACAATATAAGGATCAGACACGAACAATTTCGATCAAATGCAATTCAAAATGGCGGCTGAAATGGCGAAAATGTTGACAATAACAGGGTTTTTCGCGATTTTCTCGAAAACGGCTCCAACGATTTTGATTAAAGTTATACCTGAAATGGTCATTGAAAAGCTCTACCAACTGCTACAAGTCCCATATCTGTAAAAATTCCAGGAGCTCCGCCCCATCTATGCGAGGTTCAATTTTAGATTTTCAATTATCAGGCTTCAGATACAATTTAAACAAAAAATTAAGAGTGGGAAAGATTGAGCATGAGAATCTCTACAATTAATGTTCAGTAACATTTTCACCTAAAATTAAAAATGAGCTCGAAATTCGAGATGTGATTATCAATTGCAAACTGTTGGCAACTGTCGATTCTATTGAATGATTCACTATGAAGAGATAGCAGACCTCGTATGTCTCCAGCGTTATTGCCCTGTCACCAGCTGGCTCAAATCTTTGAATAGTAGACTTGAGTTGCGCGGGAACACTAGCGTCAGGTGATAAATTTTCATAGCGGCAAGGAAAGTTGTGTGAGTGCGCCACACCAGATTTCCAATCAGGAGAACATAAGTTTGTCTGACCGCCATTAAGTTTATTTATTTATTTATTTATACATTAATAGATACAATCATTCTCAACTATGAATGATTGGGAAAGGAGCAACAGGCTTAAAGCCCAAAACTGTTCCTTTCCCAAATTTAGATAGAAATTGTCCAAAAATAGGTTATGTTTACACTACACGTTTTTTGTCCAATTTCGAGTCCAAAATATTTATAAACTAGGAATTTAGAATTTAGGAAAGTTGAAAACCAAATTGAATAATAATACTTCACTAAATCATCACTAATAACTGAAATTAGTCCATTTAGCGTACCAAATGTGCACCATGGAGGCAAACTAGCGTTATACATATTTGAGTAAAAAACTGTTTGCTGGAAAAATTTTGAGGTTAAAGAAGGTTGAAAATCAATTTTCACAGGAAAAAATTTTTCAAAATTATCTTCACAATCACAAATGAATATAAAAAGTCTATAAGAGTTCCATCATTCAATGTGTCAATCAGATCTGGATTAATTCCTACACTAGTAACAGAAGGATCATAAATAAAATATTCTCGAACTCCATCATCATTACCCCAAGTCAATAAGTCTAGATCAGGATTATTTTTATATTTGAATCATCAATCTCATTATTCGATTCAATTTATGGAGAGCTATATTGCCATCCATGTTGAGCGACATTCTTATGTGGTGCGGTATTTTTGATATATACTGGAGCAGTTGTTAAAATCCCCAGCTTGCAAATAAATTTGCAAAAAGTTAAGGCCGTCCGGCTTGCAAATATGCTGGGTTCAGACCACAGCTCTAGCTCAGTAGTAGATGCATGAATAATCCCAACATAATGAATCACCATAGGTTTCAATACCTGGTGATCAATAATTCTTACCACTGCTTTCGTGAAGTTATTGAAGAATACCAATAAGGAAGTCAAAAAGAAAGTTGGTGACTGATTATCAGTAACCATATATTCAATCGAGAATAATAAAAATCAACTATGGTTTTTCTAGTTGATCCTTAAAACGCTCGTCATGAATACAGGTATGCACCAATTTATCCTTTCGAAATTCCTTGAAACTTACAACGCCAGTTCTTGAAGTTCTCTGGATCCTTATATGATATATTGTAGAATTATTAATGTAAATATCAGTAGGATTTTGCTGGCTGAATAGTATTACTATCATCAAAGGATGATGAGTAATAAATGCTCTGAATAATATCAATATTAATTGATTCACTAATTATATATGCTGCAAAATAATAATGCTTGGTACCAAGACAGCTCAAACTGTATATCACGAGATGAATCAGGAAAATAATAAAAACTTCTAGAATTTTGTATGCTGACATAAAACATATAATATATATTCCCATAAAATAACATAGACAAAAATATTTCTTGATAAATATAATTTTCTTTGAATAAATAAATTCTCTAATATTTTAATAATTATCACAGGATTTATTAGCATTCACAATATTGTGAGCTGTAAAAATATGTACTTTATTAATACTGATATATGGACTTCAAGTCGGTTCAGAACTTAACAACTTGGAACCTGTTCAGTCTATAGATTTAATAGAACATACTTTGATCAATGAATAACAATTAATAGAAGTAATAATTTGAAATCTCAGGGTTTGTGGGTTCGTGCCAATAAATTTGAACACATAATCTATTTCCTAAAACATAAAATACTGTCTCAAGTTATTTCATCTTATTATCTCCTATCAATAAATTTTCAAAATAGATAACAATTATTATTCTATCTCTCTGTCTACGGTTTCAGAACAATAGCCTGCCAGCTTGTATTTCCAGATTAGCCTTCAATATTGTAGTCATAACGTCCAACTCATTATTGATTCAATTATCTATTATGTTTTCAACTATTTTCCGTTTGTCTCTACCACTGTTTATTCTATATTCCTTCTCATTTTCTTCTTCTCCTTCTTTCGTTTCATTTCTACTCTTGTTCACAAAATAATATAATTATGATTCACTGTTCTACTTTTAATTTTCATTGTTCTAATCGTACAGTCCAAGGAGTATTTTATTCTCTTTCCAACTGTTACTTTCTCTCTCATTGGTCATTCTCACTCTTACACACTTGTTGATATCTACACCATCTACACTGTTTCTCTCTCTTTCCAACATACACTTCCGAGTCACATACCTCACTTTCAATATTTCATTCAGGTCAGATCTACTCGCAGCCTTAGCTTAGTCAAATAATAGAACTCAAACTTGAAATAAGAAACTTCCACTACTTCTTATCGATGGCCAATTTCCCTATCGCCCTCTTAAGAGCCAGCATAGTCGAAAATGCCTTCAATGAAGAATTACTATAACTATGGATACCCGATCCATGTTAATAACACCAGTTCACTCAACTGTTATCTCTCTCATTGAATTTCCCGAATTCAATCTCACCTTAGAATTCCTGATTCCAAAACCTCTCAGTCCCGCTGAGATCGTCGTCACCACTCAATAATACCACCTGTATTATCCTTACCTAAGTACCACTAAGTACAAAAATCGCATCTAATTTATCAATTTATCAATTTCTGCCCAGAATAAACCGAAATCCTGAAATTACAACCTACTCCATCCAGCCGTAAAGGGAGTATTCAGTTCAAATGGGCGGAAATAATAATTCAACATTCTTCCATATATGAAATCTTATCATCTCAATCTCTCGCACAAAACGTTTTTTTCTCAAAATACAACTGGATATAAAATCAACTTCATACCTCCTTGGACTCTCTCTCACAAAACATGATTTGAAAAAATCCCACATAACATTTTCCTTGACAAACTACAGTAATCACATTTGAACAAAAAATCAAATTACAACATTTTTAAATTCAACAAAAATTCATTTCTCTCTATTAAACAATGTGTTCTACATTTTCTATCGGTCTGGTGCAATATTGCCAGCTTTTGCAGTCACCGGAAAACTCATATTACAAATTTCCATTCCATTGTTCCAGATCTTGGAATCAAATTCCACGTGGCAATATTCAAGCATTTATTTCAAAACTCAACACAATACTGATTTTCCATCTTCAACTACAACATAATGATTCTAATCAATAAATTCTTTGATTTCAAAATTCATTCTATAAAACTAACACTTTTCATCTCAAAATATTTCACGTTTCACAATCGAATTCAAAATCATATTATCACAATAAAATTTTATACTTTATGTTCCTGCTCGTGTTCATAAAAAAAATATTCGAAATAAAACAGGCTGATTTCTCGATACTCCTTAACAATCTTCAAAACTACAGATTAATCTGGCATTTGAATGTTTGTCATTTTTGCAGACAAACCCCACACCTGACACCATTACTGTAACCGGTGGAGGTATTTTTAACCCTACACCACACCTGACATCATTTCTGAAACCGGAGATATCTTTGTCTCTATTTAGTTAATCTTCCAAAATATGAAATATATAAGAGTACATGTGGTTCAATAGTCATTCTTGCAGACTATCCCACTGCTGCGCACCAATGTAAACGGAGGGAGGTTGTTTCTTCTCTTATATAATATTTGCTAAAGTCTACTGCTATCAATTCATCTACCGGTATTTGAATCCTTGATTGGTTGGGAGCTTTTAGTGGATTCGTTCATTCAAATGCACAGATTATCATTATTATATAATTGTCACCTATTTTAGCAACTAGCAACTACGAGCCAGGAACTTCAATGAAAAATACTAATAATATTCAACTTCAGGTTTACTGAACTCTAAATAAATAGAACGAATTAATAAAAGTCAGGAACATGTCAAATTTTCAAACAGAACAAAGTTATTCAGCCATCGATTCAGGTCAAGAAGACATACTCAATTTTAATCTATACATTTTGGGAACCTGCTAACTTGCTGCATTTAAATTTGGGCCTCGGTCATTCTATGAAATTAAATTATGAGCTTAATAAGAAAGACAACAAAAGTTCGGCACTCACCATTTTAACAATATTCAAACTTGGACTCTTCAGAAACACTCACATATGCTCTAATAAAACTCACTATACTTGAACTCACACGCACAAATAATTTCCTGATTCTACTCCTACTCACTCTATGAAATTTGGTTTCCTATTCAACTAGATATAAATTACTGATAACTGAAAACTTAACAATTCGTCCCTCTGAATGGGTAATGGGCCCATTCAGAGGACCGAGACTCACACACCATTACATGATTTTTCGTTCACATCTCAATACCAACTGTCGCCTTTTCACTGGAAATTATTCCCCCTCCACGAGCGTTGAGCAAAACTTTCAGTGGAAAAGCCGAAGCTGCAAAAAGGTCAATGCTCATACAATTTTCAAATATAGTGGCTTTTTCGACATGAAATTGAAACTGTATTTGAAAAATGCACGAAATGTGCTTTAATTTTGACAACTAAGCAATTCTCACACTAAAAGCGCAGGGTTCAACATACAGTTGGAATCAAAGTTCATTTCAGTTCAGAAATCTGAAAAATAATATAAGATACACAAAAACAACTACAATACTACCCTCTCAATATCACACTATTACACTGCTCTGAGTTTCCGATGCCAACCTACAATCGTCGCACTTCCACATACTTTTATGCGCACCAAGTTTCGTGAAATTTTCGAGAGACTGAATTCTATTGCAGGAAGGCTGAAATAGTTCATTGCACTCGGAACTCTTGATGCCTTCTTTCTTATTGAAGAACGTTTCTTTGCACTTAAAACATTGATTAGCCATGTTTATTGAAGTAAATAAACTAATTTATCCAGAACAAAGCTCACTATTAAAAGATAAATTTATACTTCATAGTTATAGGGTACTAGTATAATATTATTAATATTTTAACTGTTGAAACAGAGTTTTAGGTTATTAGAAAGTCCTATTCCACCCTCTAGGTTTCCTAATAATTGCGAAGTATTGCTACAACGCGGACTAGCTACAGTCGGATATGGGTCGGGGTCAGTAGCCGTACTGACAGGTGGAGTTCCCGGACCTACACTTCTCCCTCTATCCTGATTCTTTACCCTCTGCTTCTTTCGCGAGATTTTTACTTTCAGGGGAAGAGTGTTTGCCCGTACCGTTGCTGGCCGATTCGGCCCTCGGCCTTTGGAATACAGGGTGGGTGTTAAGGGAGATTAAGATAACCCTATACAAGGAGACGGATCTGACTATCAGATCCCTACCAATAATTCTATTTATAAAGATAGTACGCAATCTGGACCAACTGCGAATTGACGGCGAGCAAGCTGTACCTGCAAGCCCGGGATGTAATTTTTCTATGGGGTTTAAGGCGAGAGCTATGGGGTAAAGGTATGACGGAACTATGGAGTTATTAGTAGTATTTAAGATGTAGTTAAATAGGGCACGGTATAGGGTGTAAGCTATAGAGAATAGGGTGCAGGGTATGAGATATACGGTGTAGGGTATAGGGAACAGAGAATCAATAAATAGATTATTATTCTCTACAGCAAATAAATATCTGCTCAATAATCCGCAATCTGAGAATTGCGCTCTAGCTCTCAGCAAGCTGGACCTGCTAGCTAAATACAGTATATCAATTTCAATTACGTGGTAATTAAAGCTTAGAGGATAAGGTTTCAGGTGTAGGATTTCTGAATCGCGAGCCTGCAGCTGCGAAAGGATTTTCAGCAATTCTGAAACTGCTAAACAGGATTTCCGCGCTAATCTGATGACTGCGCGCCGGTTATTAAGGGCCAATCTGTGACTGCCCTTAAGGGTAGGGGAATCACTCTCAATCGTCCGAAACGCTTTTAAATTAATAGTCAGTATGTCGACTATTATGAGAGGATAGAAAAGATTTTTCACAGACACAGTCTGTAGAATAATATCGGGAAGACAACAGTCTGTCGTTGTCAGGGTAGGAAAGGATTTTTCCAGGATTTTCCACAAGGAAAATATCGAGTCAGAGACTCCTAATTCGAGAAAAGATTTCAATATACTTTTCCAAGTAATTGCCAGTCTAAGGACTACCACAAGTTCGATCTCTAATTTACAACTGAGATCACGGGAAAATTCGTGAATTTTCCACAGGGAAAACCAGCAAATAATATTTGCTATTAAAGAAGAAAGGTTTCTAAGAATTTTAGAAAGGATTCGCGGGTCTGAAAACCCGCGACTAGGACGATCTCGAATCTGGAACTGAGATCAGGAAGGATTTTAGCACAGGAAGAATTAGGAGAAAGAAAGAGAAAGGATGCCGCAGTCTAGAAACTTCGGCGAGGAAGTCCTCAAGCTGTACCTGAGAGCTAGAAGGATTTTAGAATAGGGAAAGTGAAGAGAAAGAAAGAGAATGGACGTCGCAGTCTAGAAACTTCGACAAGGACGAACTCAAGCTGCACCTGAGTTCTCTAGGAAAAGGATTGGACTTTTCCTACTTGGACTTACAGCAAGTCAGAAACTGCTAAGCGAATTTAAAATACAGGGCCACTCTATAGTATGAAAACTAAGCAAGGAAAATTTACCATAAATGATAATAATTTCTCTGCAGGGACAAAAATTAATCGAGAAAACTATTCTCAAAAGGAACAGGGATTTTCCCACAAGAATAAAAATTAATTGAGAAAAACTATTCTTAAAAAGGACAGGGATTTCCCTACAAGAATAAAAATTCAATAGAGAAAAATTACTCTTTAAACTAAAGGCCACCTTACTACAGAGAAGGAAAAATCTACGGACTACCAGTCCTGACATACAATTACCTGAATCGACGTGGATACTGATACGGAGAATAGCGAGCCGATTCCCAATTCCCGTATTATAAGTTAATTAAAACGTCGTGAAGCGACAGAGTCGAGACTTATAAATCAAGTACTCAAAAATAATCTGCTATAAGAGCCTAGCTAAATTTCCCACTCAACTATTTGTAGCACAAACTTGAGGTCCCTTACAGGTTTCAAAACCAAGGATAACTCGTTCACCCCCAGTGATACGAATTTAGGAAAAATAACCGACAAGAAAGAAAATCCCCCAGGAAAATCCACCTTCAAATACAGTCGGCAATTCGACATACAATATTCCATTCACTAAAATACAGAATAGAATATTAACCCTCTAGTACACCACTATTAGGAGCGCCGCTCGGAACGCGGCCGTACACAAACCCGTTCACCGAACAACTGCTTCTCTCCCAGGTCTTCTTGAAGCTGCACCGGGTCGCTGAAAATTAGGAGGCCGGGGGAAAAGAGCTTCCTGACCAATGAGAGTCTGAAAAGACGATCACGCCACTGGTCATGTGACAGAGTTTGACTCAGCTGCTACTGATGTTAAGGGTGCAGCTGATGATGACAATGATACTAAATACTACACTAATTCAGGCCGGTAAACAATATTTCTATTCCAGAAATTTCATGAAGAGCGATACCAACCCGACTCGGTAGCCGCTTATCGTTTTGATGATACGGATGCTGCTAATTTATAGGGATTGGCGACGATGGTGATGATGTGCATGTACACAACTGCAAATCTAACAAAATATATCTGGAAGTCGACCCTATTCTAATTCTAAAACAGAATAAATTCGCTAAATTCACACTAGATGACGGCTCTCCGTCCGTCACAAAAATTCACTTTGTGACAAGGTTATATCGACATTGCGGAGTTAGAGCTGGCACAGTTACTTAGAGCGATAAGATAAACATCCATCCGGTTCGAAAGCCAGAACAACCAAAAAATATCGGGACTATTGTTTCTATTTCTGAGTTTCTTGTAAATGATAGATTGAATTGGATAATCTATTAGTTATTGATAATTATATCAGTTCACATTAGCTAGAAGTAGAGGCTCAAACATTTCTTAGCAGATACATACAAATTCATATAATATAGTGAATGAACATTAATTACTGTAGGTTTGAAAGTTTGTTAAAAAGATAAAACGCTTGACAGGAAAATGAAAGTCATGGACAAACGAATTGTGGAAATGTAATAATAGAAGACCAAATCAAAATAGCAAACCACTGAATTCTTAGCGTGTATTTTTAACCCTTTGAAAAAATCATCAAACTCATTTCTATCGACCATTTCCACATGATAAACATTGCATTAAGTTCCCTGGGCCTCTCTACTTTAATAATAATTAATTATAATCAGAAAGCATGTGATACCAACTGCATTATGAGTTCACATTGGATTAAGTAATCGGATTAGAATTAGCATCATTGTGGTGGATGGCTCGTTTGCGTCCACTCAGTGCATCCAAAGAACGTAACTGGTAATTAAGTGGCGTGGTCTGATGAGGTGGTGTAACGAGCCAACTGGTGTCGCTGGTACTGCTTATAGTAGTGGAGGGCGCTGGATAGGCAAACAGCGTTACATGACCATTGTTGATTAGTGGTACGCTGTTTAGCAGTAGCGGTACTCTCTTTCGTACGACGCCATGTTGTAATGTTTATGCCATCTCCTTTGATTTGTGCAGGCACACCAATTTGCTGCGTCACTGACTCCTTCTATTTGTCAGTTGGTGCAACAGCACAATCAAATAACAGAAACAACCCCAAACTTACAAGCGTTGCATGCCGTAATCCAATTTCCTATTCCACAATTGACATCGTGGACTATTGGTCTATGTGCCGCCTATCATGACAACGTTGAACAAAATAGCTGATATCCGCCGTGCCAAATTTAATCGATTTTTATTCTACCCAGCTTTCTTACGAGATTTGAAAAATATCATGCATTTCGTAATAGCCGATCAGTTATCAAATAACTGGAAAAATTGATGTAGGGTGAATAATGATGAATCACAAAGATAATACGCAGTAAAAATTGATTGATAAACTATCAGCGACACTATTTTAAGTTGAGTGAACGATTAATCAGGAATCAACGTCAATAGCGTTCATATACAACCAGACAAGAAGATAATCTTACTGTAGAAATCATAACCACAAAATTTGTGATTATTGTACAGATTATTATAGTATACTAACTAGTTCCTGATTATCACGGTCACCCCCCTTCTAACCTCTCGTCGATTTTTTGAAAGATCTTGATCACCTTTAAAAGGTAGGTCGAAATACTCAAATTCTCCGTTTTTTCCCTTCATCGTAGACTGGGAGATAAAATTAATAACAATAGACAATTCTCACAATTTCTATTTTCAACTTATTAAGAACTGGAGATGAAAAATCTTATAAGAAAACTTTGCTCAATACTTTCAGATAAAAACATCACTAACGATATCAATATAAAGTTTGTACAGGACCATTCGATGAACAGTCTTCCATGTCAGTGATTTGATCAAGTTGTTGATTGTTACTTTTTTCCTTCGTGTGAACAAACTGATTGAGTGAGAGTTGAATAGAATATTTTCTCATAGGATATGATGATAGTTTTTGTTGTTTTGTGTTGTAATAATTTTCCACTATCATAGTTTTGCATTTGAATTCAGAAATAATTCAAGACTGCTTCATGAAGTGTAAAGAAGCACAACAAAAATTTTCCAGCATACAATCGACCGTTTTATTCTGTCTGTGTGCTTTACAATGATTATTCAAGTGAAAACTGTAGAAACTGATGGAATTCTTCAACTGGTTTTGAATAAGACATAGAGTCACTGAGAATTTGTCTGAAGTAATTCCTGGAATACTCGTTTCAGACATGGTTTTAACTCGAAAATGTCACGAGTTCTCTTGGAAATGCTGTGAAATCAGTTCAATCTGAGAGTCCTCTCCTAGTTGCATTGGACTGTAATCTCAACCATCACTTTATAAAATCGAAATATGTCTATTATTTTCAAGGTTATATTCAGTATACAGGAAAATGAAGACTCAGTAATTTCATATATTAATTGTTCAATTCAAACCAGGAGAAATATAATTATAATACCAATCTAACATTAAAACAGACGTTTGAGAAGATTACGTAGCTGAAAATGATTTCTGAGTTAGATAGCTGCGACTATAAGCCTTTATTTGAATATTTTTTCGTCTTAGGTTAGAAAGGAAAATGTATTTGGTCGAATTGATATCAACTCTTCGATAATTGGAAACCTCTGTTGTATTTTTGTCAACTCCACTTTCATTCACCGATTATGCTGACAAATAAAACTGTATTTTTTATGTATGTATGTTACAAAACATTTCATGTATTTTCACATATTCTTAAATTAAGGACTTGTATTGCATCTTTCCAACCGTGGTAGTACCTTCATTCAGATTCTAATTTCTCTCATACAAGATAGGTACTTGGAGTAATTTTCAATGGATAGTTTAATAATAATATTTGAAAATTCAAACTCCAAGGTTTCCATTCCAATGAAGAAAATCACTTTCTCTTACTCATTTCTTCATACTTCTACAATCATCTTTATTCCTCCTATATACAATTGGATACTATAGAAATATTATTCGATTTCTCTAGTAATGGATTCAACTCAATTGGAAAATGCTCATATTATTCATAAAAAGAAGATTATTGGGTTGGAAAAAGTTAAATTTGCAACTAATATTCTATCAGAGTTATTTAAAATAACTTATAAAGATGATGATATTTCTTATACAAGGTAATCAGAGTATTTTATAGTCACTAAGCTCCAATCAATGAGAAGATTGGATCAGTACTTTGGAATTTAAATTCAAAGGCTCTCATCCCAATGAGGTCGGAACACGTTCTCTCACTCACTTCGTAATTCCTGTATACTCATAGTTATAACATCTACCTATACAAATCACTACTTCAATTATTTGATTCATCAATGGTTATAAACTGTTGCTAAAATCTATCAAGACGAAATTATACCATCTAACGACCTAAAACACAATAATTTCATATTTGAATCATCAATAAAAATCTAACTATCGAATACAGTAATCGAACTAATTCAGCAGCAAAACTATAGTTATGAGGAGGAATACGTTATGTAAATATTATTCAAATGGTATTACAATCAGCCGATGAAAATTGGAGCAGGAATGTTGAACGAGGAGCGGAAGAAAACACTTGTAGGGTGGGCGTTTGGTTGTAAAGCGGCAACGTGAGCGGGGACAATCTCTGTAACGTCACAGCCACAGGCAGTAACCGTGAAGAAAGTCATAAACCAGCCGAGAGGAAAGCTCAGGAGAGCCTACCAAGATTGAGTTGCAGCCCGGCAACCAAAATACACCTTTGTCTTGTGACTGGAATGATATTCCTGGTCCTGAACATTTCAGTTCCTGACAATTTCGTGAGTAATAACTGTGACTAAGTCTGCAAATTATCCGCGGTTGAGATGGAAATTATTGTGTCAGTCGAAATGGGTCAACTGTGGGACAATAGTTCCTGACTGTTGATGATATTAGTGAGTTTGGAATTACTTGAAGCATAAAGCCCTTACATTGTACTCGTACAATACGATTGAGGTGCTTACCATGTAGCTGGGACAAAAGACAATAATTTCGACGATTCTTGGGAGTTTCATTGGAGCTCGAATTAGAATCTGTCTGGTGAATTCTTTTTAGACGGAGGTTGAAGTTCCATGAGAGCATATGAAATGTTATAATGCAAAATAAAAGAGTCTTAATTTGAATAAAAATTTTCCTGTTGAGCTAAAATCTGTAATATCTGGCCCATGAAAATTCATTTTAGAGTTTCAAGAAATATGAATTGTGAGGAATATGGGAGTACAATTAGAGTAATACAATTGAGTACTGCTTGTACGCTACAATAAGTTATCGCATGTAGCATTGATTCTGTTTCCTGAATGCTTGTTCTTAAAAAATTTCATCAAATGGTTGAGTAAACTGTTTTTCGATGAGAGTAAAATACTACTGATAAAAACTATTAAATACCCTATTGAACTTTTCAATAGAAGTTGATATTTAAAGTTATTACTGATAAATGTATTTAATTTTGTACCATTGATTTCCATCGAAACCCTTGATTTTCCAATTATAATTCCGACGTCTGGGTTCATCGTCACTAACCAATTATTCGAAAAGTTTGTGAAACAATAATTTTCCCAGACATTTCCCAAGGTCACACATTCAATTTTTTTATAAGAGATTTTAATCCCCTGCATGTTATGAGTTAGTGAAAAGAGTGAACGGGGGAGCTCATATGATTCATGAAAAAAGGTAGCATAGCTTAAAAGGGTGTCTACACCTCGATTAATGATATGCGCGATCAATAATTAATTTGTTAGTTATGATTTTATCGTACACGGACATGGAAGTGTATGCTGAACTGATTATTTGATCAATAAAAGAATAATAGGATGGTCTTGATTTGAGGATTGTTAGTATGAGTTACAGATTTTGAGGTGTGCATCCAGCTAAAGTTTGTCATGAGATGCATCAACTATTTGGCGGTACGAGGTTCGCCGAGCCAGTTACAATTATATGCGCTATCTTTTCACATCATATAATTTCAAAATAGAATAGCCTATGATTCCGATGCAAGTCCAAAACAGCAATGAATGACTACAAAAGTAGAAGGAAAATGTATCTGTCTCAAACGAATTAAATTCGTTGTGAACCGTTTGGGTAGCATTAACAAACACAGACGAACGAATGAGTCAGGTACGCGTACTGTCCAAGAGCAAAAAGTGCTTGGCACAAAAAACCACTTCCTCCTCCACCACCTCCTCATCATTACTTCTTCCTCATTTTCTTCTTCTCCTCCTTTTCCTCACCCTCTGCCTTCCTCTTTTCTTCTATCTCCACCAAATATTTCCACCAACCATCTCCTAACCACTTTCTCTCCCAACACACATATGCTCGTTGAAAGGTGGGGGGGGGGGATTCTTCGAAAGCGTCGCCTGGTCGTCGTCAGGATCGGCAGAATGAGACTGGGACTGGGCCAAGTACAAAAGCTCCGCTGCTTGATTACAATCTCCCAAAGGGTTTCGCTCCAGCTGAAGAGGGGCAGAGAGTATTCTTTGGGGGGGAGGTTGACAAGGGGGTGTTGAATAATGCAGAGGCGATGATTTGTTGGACCAGATCCCGTCCGAACAACCCACCTTTACTTCTCATCTCCCCCCTCCACTCACCGTCGCTCTAAATGTTTTTCTTCTCTCTTGTATTCTCATATTAACATATATCTTTCACGGCGACCACTCTACTCTTCACGTTTCTAATTGTGATCCAGAAATAAATGAACCAGCAGAAGCACGAGCAGAAACAGAAGCAGGAGTAGTGAAAGGCGACTGATTCAGAATGCTTGCCTGTGCTCTGTCTCTCTCCTGCCATTACCGTTGGTTGTCTTTCAATGTTGCTCGCACCCTGAAATACGACTGCCGACGTCGACTGTTAACAATATGGTCCCTAGAGAAAAATATCTGCTGCCGGTACTTGAGTTATTGGAACGTCACAATCTATCATAATTGTTTGGAAAGGTAATAGCACCGTTCCAAGATTGGTGTTCGGTGATCAATTTTTGTAGAAATAAGATGATTGAAGATGGAACGATTTCCTCCAAATTCCTTTCCACAGAGAAGTAATCATTGAATTCATTCATTAAGAATTTAATCAAGTTCTAAAATTTACATGAAATATTAGTTGGATATTAAAGAATGAGTTTTACGAAAGTTCTTCATCATCGATTCCTTATCTATAGGAATATTGAAGATCATTGGAATGATTAGGAGCAAAATAAGAAGACAAGCCTCAAGATATTTTCCTCTCGAATCACGATAAAATCTCCAAATTAAGATTATGTTACACTAATGCACTTTCACTATACAATTTTCAGATCAAAATAATTTTCACTGAAAGATTGTGAATTTTATGAGATGTAAATAAAGATTAGAAGAAGGACGTATCATGATGCTATCTATTCTTCAATGATGTTCACATTCATACGGAACACCGACATCCACAGAGACTTGGAGGTGGAGTTCGTCCACAGAAATTGGGCGCTTCTTCGCACGCATGCATGAGATAAGTTACCTTATTTAAGCTAGTAGTAGTCCTGGTGAGAACTGCCTTTTTAACTATTTATTATTTTGGGAAAAAAATGTTCATTGGCCTTTTAAGACCAGATTGCAATATCAAGATGCAGAAAAATGAAGTAAAAGAAATGTAAAAAAAATAATTGTTATTTGTGGGATGATTAATAGTAGAGTGAATTCATAAATCTGAAAAACAAACTGGAATACTAGTTCTAGGATTATACCTGCATTATCAGAGATTGAATATGAGCATATTTATTCCCCAATTCTCTCTATCATCTCCAAGAAGTATCGTAGTGCTAAATCATAATATTGTTACCCAGCTTCACATGGGGAATGAGTCTTATTGAGCAACAACAATCACAGTCGAATCTTTGAGATTATGGCATATCTCCCAAGTGCACATTCTTTCCTCTCACAGGTATCCTGAATATAATAATATAACTTTTGTACTTAATGAAAATTCATTAGACCTCTCGGATTACAGAATAGGAATCCTTCAAAATAGAATTGCCTATGAGTTTATCATTCTTAAAGACCAGGGAACTTTCCCAAAAATGATGAAAAATTGAAACAGTTCAAAAACAGAAAAAATACAAGAGTTCGAAGAAGAATGACAACAAAGGATGCGAGAACAATTTGAAACAATCATCCATGAAGAACCGAACTCTTTTCACTGAGGAAATAGCTCATGATAAATTGTTGTTTTCTTACGCATAGCTCTGTCTGCGTGTAAGTTTATTCATGAGTTTATTGATCAAATCCTCGAGTATTTCGAGATTTCCCTCCCACAGACTAATCAAACTCGAAGTTCTACTACACAGAAGTGCTACAGTCTGTAACATGAGACTGGAGTACAATATCACGTTGCTCTCACTGCTTGAAAATACTGATGTAAATAATGGAACTCGTTTTTTAATTGGATAACTCTCGTAGGGTAAATTATGGTAAAGAATGACAGGCCGATAAACAATGGCTAGAAGAGTTCTAATTAATCTTTTTGTTTTGTTTTTGTTTTGAAAAATTTCTCTCAAGGACTACCCGCGTCCAATTACAACCCCCCTCACTACTAGCTTTCTTTACCAATAATAAGTCAACAAGATTAGTATAGAAAGCTTGTACTGTATTTAGGCTTTTATACTTGGAGGATCAAAATAATAAATGTTGTAACCACCTTAAGAAATTTTGCCAGACATTGCCAAAATTGAATATCTCATACCAATACTCCCAGGATCTTATCAACGTTGGGATGTGTTCATATGTGGACAAAACTCGTCAAATCTGGAACCAGAAACCGAAAAAAATTGGGAACATAATGTGGAATAACATTTCTCTTAAAGCAATAGGTAATATTGCGTTTTATTAAATCAATGGAGAAGGGATATTGAGGCGACCTTCCTATTCAGCTGTTGAATTGCCAGTGCTTGAATTCTACTGTATTTAATATTTGGTTCTTTCTTGTCAAAATTAATAAGCTCCAAGATTCATCTCGATTTGGTTCGTTCTCTGAAGACAGGGGAAAAAATATCACAGCACGGATTCTATACATAGAATGTCAGTTTCGGATGAACGTAAGAGAGTATTGCAACACCAGGTGACGATTATTATTTTGTCATTTTCACATTGCGATGATGTATTGATTTTCTGCTTGTAGGCATGTATCTCACAACTTGTGCAGATGTCCGACTGACATATAATTCAATCAAACCAATCAATCCGTTAAAGCAAGATCGCGAGGAATGCATTGAGCTATCATTTCAATCAATCTGTTCAGCATCAAAGATCAACTTTCGAGGTCCTCAATATTGGACACTTGAGATTGTTGATGTTGGATAACCTTAATGACTCAAAGTCTGGTCAACTGAGTTGGATTTCATAGATACTGATACAACTCTCTCAAACTAATACCAGTTGGTTATCGGGATTTGCGCTACACTTGATCGTTTATCACTCAGGGATACACGTGCCTCTCAGCTTTGATTAACGCTACTCACCAGTGCTCATACTATTGAGGCTCTGGTATTTTCCAAAAAGTGAACAATTCAATGATTGAACAATAATTGTAGTTTTTTTATGTCAAACGTTATTGTTGTATAACGATAATACACTTCCATACATCAACTTGAGTTCAGTACATGAGCAAATCACCGTACTCTTCCGTTCAAAATTTTGCGACTACAATTTTTGACAACAATCATCAAAAGAAATACTTGAGTCTATAAACGTCTTGATTCTTCCAAAGAAATTATCAACTCCCTTAAAGGAATGATGATATTTTGATAATTTTGTTTGAGAAATTATTCTGGAATTTGGGAAACTACATCTTTGAATTCAAAAAAGGAAAATAATTATTGGAAAGGTGAAAATCCCAAAATCTTATACTAGAGATGAAAGTCATTTAAGTCAAATGGAGGAGAAAACTCTCATCACACGTGATAAATATATAATTATCTGGTGGAACGGTCGTTTCAAATCATAAAATTGAAAAGACCGACGCCACTATATATTCTGTAACCAACTTCCCATTGATTCTCGCATGCTGCCATCTCATTATTTACGCGGAGGGTAGTGAACATTTTAAAATATTGTAATGACATTATTTTTTAAGATTTTTGAGCGCTTCAATTTCGGACCAGAACAAAGTTCTTCAAATTTAAAATATTTTTCCAGAAATGGAATCGATGGACTTGCTTGTATAGGTATACAATATATATCAGATAAAAAAAAATTAAAAAAAAATCTATAAAAATAGATATCGGATTGGAAAATATCGGATAATTAGGGGAGACTGGGGAAGTTTTCAAACTATCGTGAATTTTCAAATGTTGATCAACTTTGAGCACTTGATGTGAAAAACTTGTGATGAGTTGAGATTCTGGACTACCAAAAGGGCTTGGAGACATGTTAAAATTATTCACATTTGAAATTTCAAATCATTCAATGTCCGATTAATCTCTGATCTCTGTAGCTCTGTCTGAATAATAACAGAAAGATGAATGTTTACATTTTCTAATCCAATGTGTGACGTACCGGACAGTATGCTTTTACAATTGCATTACATTAAAATAGAACAATTTATTAATATGTATCACCATTTGTAACCAAGTTATAATTTTTTGTAAATATTGGGGGCTCCACCACTTCCCAGATGGGAAGAAGAGTTACATAGGAGATACATAGCTGAAGATGGTAGAGCAGATATTTCAAAGAAATGAAAAGAAGAAATCATTCTAAGAAATACAAAATTTATTGGTTTACAATATTTTAAAAAAGAAAATATTTTGGAATGTATAAGTTAAAAGTTATATAATTTAGGCTATGAAGAAAAGGAAAACAGATTATCATCGATATCGAACAAGTCTCAATTATCTTATAAATATAAAGAAAATAAATAAAAATCTCAGTACCCTTTTTTTTGAGAAATATTTTATCACAACATGTTTCGGTCATTTATGCCATTTTCAATAATAAAACTTGAAAATGGCATGAATGACCGAAACATGTTATGATAAAATATTTAAAAAAAGGGTACTGAGATTTTTATTTATTCTCTTTATATTTATATTACAAGTAGCCCTATACAGGAAAGAGATAAACTCAATTATTTTATTTGAAAATGAGTTTCTATTTATTTCAATTTGATTAAATTTTGAAAACTATTCAGGTACGTACAGTATTTAATATTTTGAGGATTTTCCTATTGGTTTGAGTTCTCTACATTAGATTTATTATTTTTTCAAATTCCTATAAAAAAAGAAAAACAACATGACATTATAACTAATAAAATGATGGATAATTAATTGAGTACGATACCAATCCCCTTTATGATGACCATCTCGTCAGCTTGGCTGGAAGGTGTAGTCTAGAGGAAGGTCCAGGTCCTGGCCAGTCAGAGTCTTTGAGTGTTCGGAGGAGCGGCACAAAAAAGACTGAATCGAAAAAGTGGGAAAATCTAATATGAAAATGCCGGCTGGTGGTGAGACTGGAAAGTTCCACCACTATGAAGCTCTGCGATTTTTCATTCAGTCAGCGCAATTTGGGTTTCTAGTGATCCTGATGTACAGTATTATTTTCCCACATGGAAATAGTAATGACAATTAGTTTTTCATGTAAATAACATTAGTATTTCTATCCATCAGATAGACTACAATAACGGCCGACTTCATTGACTTGAAAACCGCTGAACTTGCGAGTTAGGACACGTACAAGGTCTACGTTGCAGTCTACCGTGGCGGTTGGTCATTCATAAACGAGAGCGGAGCCGTGACCTAGAGGAGGAACTCCCCCCCCTGACAATACGACCGTCAGACATCACCGGAAGAAAATTCCCTCCCTCCCCCCTAACCAAACGACGGAGATCTAGGAATCTTCTATTCCCCTAGTCCAACATGTACGGCAGTGCAGGAGGAGCGGAAGAAAATATCCCCCCTAGATCATCTCTAACGACGACGGCGAAGAAAATTCCCTCCCTTGCCCTTCACACAATTGCCCGAGCAGGAGGATCTTCGTCCTTGTCCATCAAGATTCTGGCAGTGCGAGAGGAACCTACCCCCCTCCACCATCACCACGACGGCCGAAAGGAAAAGGAACACCCCCACAGCCCTGAATCAACTCCCCTCGACCTTCTTCATAGCGACGGATCAAGAAGAGGAAGAATTTCACCCCCTGGCCACCTTCAACCTTCAAAAGCTTGCTAAGCAATTGCAAAGAAGAGTGACAGGACAACGCCTATTCATCATCATGAACTCTGTTTTTATATATGATTTGGCAATGGTGATTCTTTTGTTTAATTTGTAAAATCTGTAATTTTAATCATAATCTTTCAATTTCAGGTTTCTAGTGGATTTGTGTTGTTTTAATTTTTTTTGGATTTTTCATATAATTCTTTTAATTGGACAATAATTTTCTTTATTGAACTTGAAATCCAGTGCAGTTTAGATTTATAGCTTAATTTATTTTTTTTCCAGTAAACTTATATTCCAAGTAATTTTAAATATAATAATATACTTTTTCCACTATCTCTCCATTCAAAGTTTAGAATTATTGGTTTGAAGTTATCAATGGATCGAGACTTATTAAATTCCTACATGATTTATATAGTTAACTTGTTCACATTATAGTATCTCTGTATTTCATGTTATTTCGCTAGGAATATTGAATAGTTTATAATTATTGTAAGACCCTTTCAATTTCCAGCAAACTTTATGTTAATTGTTTTAGTATCTTTATGAATTTCATGATTTAATTCCAATAACAGGTTCTTCCCAAACAGTGAGTGATCATAAGTAAAAACAACCAACCAAGAATAATCCTTTATATGGATAATACAAAACTTTGATTAATAGTTTATAATATCTTTGAATCACAAAATGACTATCAAAATATCTATCTTCTTTCTAATTTTATTATGTCAGAGTAAATCAATTGAGCCAACTAAAATATTTTCCGGTGTCATTTTCAAAGAGATCCTTCACACATTCTTGTATGAAGCATTCATACCTTTATCCTACCAAACTACCTTCCCATCAAATAATATTGAACTCCAAGAACAGAGAAAAGTCCAGCTTCCAGAATGTGACGACGAGGATTGTGAACTAACAAAGGCTATTAAGCAACTCTATTTTCTAACAAATGAGATAATCCTCCACGAAGACGAAGATGACGACTTCGACACAAGAAACAGACCAAAATCAGGCAGATCGAGAAATAGAAGAGCAATTGAAGTTATTGGGGGTGAAATTCTTCCTCTTCTTGATCCGTCGCTATGAAGAAGGTCGAGGGGGGTTGATTCAGGGCTATGGGGGTGTTCCTTTTCCTTTCGGCCGTCGTGGTGATGGTGGAGGGGGGTAGGTTCCTCTCGCACTGCCAGAATCTTGATGGACAAGGACGAGGATCCTCCTGCTCGGGCAATTGTGTGAGGGGCAAGGGAGGGAATTTTCTTCGCCGTCGTCGTTAGAGATGATCTAGGGGGGATATTTTCTTCCGCTCCTCCTGCACTGCCGTACATGTTGGTCAAGGGGAATAGAAGATTCCTCGATCTCCGTCGTTTGGTTAGGGGGGAGGGAGGGAATTTTCTTCCGGTGATGTCTGACGGTCGTATTGACAGGGGGGGGGGGTTCCTCCTCTAGGTCACGGCTCCGCTCTCGTTTATGAATGACCAACCGCCACGGTAGACTGCAACGTAGACCTTGTACGTGTCCTAACTCGCAAGTTCAGCGGTTTTCAAGTCAATGAAGTCGGCCGTTATTGTAGTCTATCTGATGGATAGAAATACTAATGTTATTTACATGAAAAACTAATTGTCATTACTATTTCCATGTGGGAAAATAATACTGTACATCAGTTACATTTTAGTCAATCATAAAAAGAAAACAAATATACATTCATTTGATTAAATATGCATATCAATTTTATAATCGATATAACTAGTATAGTGCCAGCTGCTTCCTGGAATGATCCTAAAAAAAAAATTGTACACATCCTATAGTAGAATTATTTCTAACATCTAATGAATAATATTAATAAATTTTATTTCGCTTCTGGTGGAATGATCTTGAGAGAAATTATTATACACATTCTATTCTAGAATTTCAAAGACTCCTAAAAGAAAAATTAATTCACATTGCATATCATAATGTCCTAACCCAAAAATCACAAATCTCAATATATTATGATTATATCACTGAGCTTTTACTTCTTTATAAATCGGGATAGTTTCCTCTAAGTAATTAACTGACTCCCTTGAATGATATTTTTTCAATCTCCGTATGTGTATTATTTCGGGAGAAGGTTCTCCCCTACGATTATTAATCACTTCAACATTTTGAGGACTTATTCATTTGACTACCGTAAAGGGACCTTCATATGGATTGTTTAACTTTGTGTATGTATCAGGCTGTGTTTGAGGGTATTGGATTGAAACCTTATCACCTTCTTTGAATTGGATTTGTTTTATTTTCTTATCGAAATTTTCTTTCTGTTGTGCTTGAGCATTACTTAATAGTTCTGGCAGGGAATTTCTGAATCCAGAAGATTCTTCAGAACATGAGCCCTTTCAGTACCGGTAGGTGCGGCCGGTAGGATCGCTATGTCTAAATAGCTGAGAGGGTGGAATCCATGAAGTAAGTAGAAGGGTGAATAGCCTAACGATGCCTGTTCTGCTGTGTTATAAGCAAAACATACATGACGAATATTCAAGCGCCAATTATTCTGATTGTCATTGGAATAGCATCTTAGCATATTCATTAGGGTGGAATTATATCTTTCAGTTACTCCCTGTGTACTTGACATATATGGGGAACCAAATTTTCGAGATATTCCTAATGAGAGACACAGCTGTTTCAAGAGTTCTGACTTGAAATTCGTCCCATTGTCTGAATGAATGGTTCGGGGTAATCCATAAAGGGATGCAAAATTCAAAATAAATTTTGCTGTATTTTTTGGCATCTATAGCCGTTGTTGGTTCACAATAAGCGAAACGAGTCGTGCGATCGAGTGCTACAAAAATATATTTGTATCTTCCACCCGGAAGTGACAGTGGTCCACATGCATCAATGCATATAGTGTCGAATGGTTGACTTGTTATAGGGATGGTTTTCAATGGACCACCCTGTTTTCCCTTACTTTTTTTAGCTACTTGGCAAGTTGGGCATGTTTTCACATATTTTATTACATCTTGCCAAATCGTCGGCCAATGATATTTCGGTGTTATCTTCGACAAGGTTTTATGTATACCAAGATGTCCACCAAATGTTATATCGTTATGATATTGGCCAAGTACTTTTGAAATCAAATTGGTAGGGATTGCAAGTTTCAAATGAACAACATTTTGATTCAACTGTTTGAAATATAAAATATCATCCTTCAAAACATAATTTCGTTATTTTCTTGCAGTTATTAGGTCTGCTTTATCGAGATCTAGAAGCGCAAAATAAATTTTGCCTAGAAATTCATCTTGTTTTTGCAACAGCCCAATATTCACACTTTCGATAGCATTTATGTTTTGCCATTCTGGCTCGATTGTTTTGTCAATCGGAGCTCTGGAAAGTGCATCAACTAAGAGTAAGGACTTTCCTGGTTTATAAACTATATCGAAATTGTACTGGGCTAGCTTAGCTGCTAATTTAGCCAGTCTTGAATTCGGCTCTCTAATATTTTTCAATATTGCAGAGAAGCATGGTCGGTATGAACAGTGAAATTATTATCATAATAAATCATTTATTATCAGCGATCTAAAGTGATTGATACAGTATGTAGCTGCTAACATTTCGAGATGTGATGCAGGCCAGTTTTCTTCTGAATTGGTGAGACGCCTTGAAACATACGCAACTGGTTTTATAACACCGTCAAAATCTTTTTGTGCAAGGTAACCTGCTATTCCAATAGCGCATGCATCTGTTATGATATACGTCTCTTTGTCATCATTATAATGCATCAATATAGGTTTTTGAATCAGACAGTGAACACTGAGTATAGATCATCTATTCCAATCATGCCCACTGCTGAGGTCATAGTTTTAACCTCATGTGGAAAACCCATTACATGTAGAGCACTTCTTGATAGTGGCTCAAATTGCTGCTTAATCAGTCAGGAGCTAATCAGTTGGCCCTTTCTCCATCGCCCTATTGATAGTCCAATTCATAGCATTGCTGATAATCGGACCACATATTCAGTTGCATATTCAGTGCTTGTAAAATCTACAGATCAAGCTTGGTCTAGTAATGGGAATTGTATTGTTGTAAATAAAATTTCACCCAATACACCCCAGGTTGATATCAATATTATTGAGTTGAACATTCTCAATAATATAAAATTTGCTGACCCCAGCTTCTTTCAATCAGCATTGACTTCTTACTGGGCACATCAGTATTTGCATCAATCATGTCTTATGAACAAATTGGTCTCTCTCCCAATTCACCTGACATTCAAAACACCGTTTTGGGATGGATTATCTTCGAATCTCACAAAACAAATGATTCCATCTCTAGCCTATTTCAAAAAATGTAACTTCTAATTTCATATCAGCCAATGATGTGCCCAATCAACTTGAAAAAATTTGGAGAATTAAAGAACTCTTGTCTCCTATTTTGCCATTTCCTGAGGCTATTGGTTTGTCTTGAGGATGGCCATTTCATGGTGTCACTATTATGAAAAGACAATTTCTCAGCATTAGGACAGTCAAAATTTCAAGCTTTTGAACATTCTAATTCCCTTGAAAAACTGCTGGCTAGACAACCATAATTGAAAGAGCATTATGTCTCTTTCATGTGTGAATACCAAGAATTGGGTCACATGCCACCTGTTTCTCCATCCACCTCAGAGGATAAATGTGGTCACATACCTCATCATGCAGTGTTTAGAGCTGATTCCACTACTACTAAGGTGAGGGTAGTATTTGATGCCAGTGCCAAATCCTCTACTTCTATCACTCAACGATGTTCTCTGTGTGAGATCCACTATACAACCTGATTCATTCGACATAGTCTTGTGTTCTTGTATGCATAAGATTGCCTTCATTGGTGATATAACCAGAATGTATAGGCAAGTAATGCTGGATCCAGCAGATCGTGAATTTCAAAGAAATTTCTGGCGGGAGGATCCCTCATTGAGCATTCAAGAATAATAATTAAATACTAAATACTCATTTAATTAAATACTCAGTTATGGTACTACCCCCGCTGCATGGCTAGCAACTCATACTTTAAATGAGCTTGCTAAGCTTGTAAGCAGTCCTGATTCTCCAGTATTTCAAGTATTTCAAGCTGTTTGTAATGATTTTCATGTGCATGATCTTATAACGGGGGCATCAACAGTGGCACAGGCTATTTCATTGGCTATGGAAATGATTAGCATCCTTCAAAACGGCTGTTTTGAAATTCTTAAATTCATGTCCAATTCACCAGAGGTATCGGCTTCAATTGTGAAGGCATCACAAAAGCTTTACGCTTGTTTCAGCTTTACGCTGATCAGTATCAGCTCAGCAGTCGAGCAGTAAACAGTGTCTAGTTGTTAATCTTATCTTTCCGATAGCTAGAGAATGGATTTCTAATTGGAACCGTTTGTGCTGCTAAAATATAACCTAAAAAGTGGATTTTCGTATTGTGAATTGTTGATTTTATTATTACTCATGAATTAAAATTGTCTGTAATAAAGTTAAAATCACGTGTTGGCGCTTCCTAAGTGACTGTTTGCAATACGAGTGAATCGTAACTGTAAAGTGGAGTATTTTTGTTTTGTGTGTTCAGGTACTCTGAATACATTTATTTTGTTTGTCAGTCAAGTTGAACAATGTCTTTGTGTGGAAATTGTCGGCAAACTGTTAATAGAGCCCATAAGGACAAAGTAGAGTGCAATAAATGTAAAACACTATTTCATGAACAATGTGTTAACGTTAAATCTGCCGATCTACAAGCCGGTAAATCTTGGCACTGCTCTGTATGTAATTCTAAGAGTTCCACTACGTATACTTCTGTTAATCCCCCGAAATCTGATTCGTCTCCTGTTGTAATTGTGAATGTGCTTGATGATTTGCTTTCTCGGCTTAAGACTGACATTTTGGAGAGTCAGAAGAAGTGTTTCAATGATCTTTGGAGTGCAGTTAAAGAGTGTAATACAAAACTGTCCGGTTTTAATGAATTGTTGTCCAAGCATGAAGAAGAAATTGAAGCACATGCTACAGACATCAAAAAACTAGAAGCAGAAAATGTTGCCTTAAATTAGAAAATCTTGGCTCTTGATGCGCGTATTGATGCGATGGAACAATACTCGCGCCATAATATGGTCGAGATATTTGGTATTCCGGAATCGCAAAATGAAAACGTTAACCCTAGAATGGTAGACTATATTTATATGGTGTCATTGGTAGACATGCGTAAAATTTACTCACATAGTGGTATTTTGGGGTAAATACATTAATATGCAAAACTGTGTGATAACTTATGAGATATTATTATTATTATCATCATCTGCAAACATGCTCAATATAGATTTAATGGAGATTGAATTGAAAAAAGCTGAAAACTACTTGGTGAGATATTAAAAAAAAAAACTGAAATATTGTCAAATATGTAGCATTGGTGTCGAATTATTTCAGTTTTGTTGAGGCACACAGTCACTGCACGGTTTGTTCTGATGCTCACCACATACTGGAACATTACATAATAAACAATACATTGTATTAAACCGCCTTTTCGTATAACTGCACTTGCTGCAATATTTCCTTTCCCCTTTTTGTTGATGTTGCTCATCATTCCCCTTTCCTTTCTCAATATGAAGAACTGTTGTCAGTGACATCTTCAATTTCCTTGTTATAGTTCTATTTTCTAGTCTCATACTCTGCCACTCCTGACAAAGCTGCTTGTGCAATGTTAGCATGAAATTTGTCCTGTTCAAAACAAGCTTTGGATTTCTCGTTGTTCTATAATAATTGTGACTATAATCACAAAACTGTTGATGGTCGCAATGTTCAACATATTATAGAAAAATGCCATAGTCCATCGTTTGGTCTTTCTACTGTGGTTCATTGCATGACACATTTGGTCGAAACTGTCAACGGCTCCTTTTGTTGAATTATAGGTCATAATCATCTCGGGTTTCCCAGTTCCACTGTTGACAGTCTTTTCTCCATGCATAGTGGAAATCAAAAGAACAATTTTGTTTTTTTTCGGCATGAAAGACACCGCAGAGACATCATCATGGAACAAAAAGATAGAAGAGTTCACTTGCCTATTCTCAAATTTGCAATCCTTGAACTCAGAAGGAAAATGAGGCTTATTTTTTCGTATTGTCCCTACAACTGTAAGCTTATCCTCATTGAGCATTTTTTCCACTAAGGGTACACTGCAAAACCAATTATCCATTGTGATGTTTCGATTGGATCCCTTGACAGATGAGGTCAATGTTCTGACAAAGTAGTCAGCTGCTGGTTGGTCGGTGGGTGTTGTCCCTTTGCCAAGATATGGCATTGCACTAATCATGTACTTCGAATGGTTGTCACACATCATGAGTATTTTCAAACCATACTTATCGGGTTTTGATGGTATGTACATACGAAACTTGCATTTACCCCTGAAACCTACTAGTTGTTCATCAATTGTGAGATACATGCTTGGCTTATAGTGTTTCTCGCAGTTCTTTAGTAACAAGTCCCATATTTCAGATATTGGAGCCAGTTGGGTCTCCTTTAATCGCTCTTCTCTTGTTTCTTTCTTATTAAAATGGAGGCAATTTGTCAAAAACTGGAATCGCTTTTGTGACATTGTTGCAATGTATCTCTCTCCACAGTAGGTGGAGTCGAAGAGTAGATCTGTGGTAACATGATTATCCTTTAGGGCTGCAGATAACACTTGAAGTCCTAAGAACGCCTTCAGCTCTGGTAAATCCACATTAGAGACAGTGGGATTGTTCTTCACTTTGTAGTGTTCTCGTTGCCTTTCAATTTCTTCGTTTGTGTGGGTTAAAATGATATCAATAATCTGGTCTGTGAAAAAAAGGCTGAAACATGATAAGGGCTCAATTTTTTCTCTGGCTTCAAGAGTTGGTCCTGGTCTAATATTCACAATATTTTTTCTAGGGATTTTACCACGGTTCACTGGACTTTCACACTCCCCAACGTATTCATTCTTACCTTTTTTCCATTGAAATTTCACTGATGCTCCAGGATAATCAATAATATTATTCCTAGTGTTGTCTTGAAGATTGTCTTTTTCTGGTATGTTTTGTTCCCCTCGAATTTCGGTTGTTTTCGCTGTGTTTTTTCTCTTCTTAGATGTAGAATTTCTGTTCTTCTCTTCATTCTTCTTACTTCTCTTTGATGAGCATGGTTGGTTCCTTTTTTCTTCTTCCAAACGTCGTATTTCTTCTACTGTTTTCCTGATATCCTCTTGGAGTCTATCTGCAGAGCTTTCTAGCTGGTCGTTTGGGTCCCAATATCCAGATTTTCATTGCTATTATCCCATTCCGATTCAGACACCAATTCTTTCTCATTAGGTGTATCCTCTACTTCATCTGTCTTGTTATCTTCAAGTAGACGAATAAGTTCTTCTTCATCATCAAGGAGGTTGCCACTCTCCAAATTATCTGAAAATGAAACAAAATATCATATTATAATTTAGAAAAAAAATTCGCTCCGGCAGCTGGCGGTCGAAAAGAGTGCATTTCATTCTTATCTTGTGGTTGCCTCTCCCAAGAGGGCCTCAAATTTTCATCCCCAAATTTCACCCCCCTATAAATCAATCGTTCGCGTTCAATGATGTCTCAAATTGTAGGTCATAGTAAGGGTCTTATATGTACCAATTTTCAAAACGATCCAGTCATTGGACGAATTTTAGTGATTTTCTCAAATTTTCATCCCCTAATTTCACCCCTTACCCCTAGACCGATTTGGCTGGATAACGAACTCGACCGAGATATTCACATGATTGATTTTTGTGCAAAATTTGGTTGTTCTCCGACAAGTGGTTCGTTAGTTATCGCGTTCACAAGAATCTGTACATATATATATATATATATAATATATATATATATATATATATATATATATATATAATATATATATATATATATATATAGAGAGAGAGAGAGAGAGAGTATGAATTTGAACGGACATCGGATTTGTGTTATAGGGGTTCTGAAACGTGTAAAAATATATCACATTATGCATTTGCGATCATGAGGGTAAGACCAATAGTGCATTTTTTCTAATGAAATGCACTAATAGTATAATAATAGAAAAACACATTTCAAAACAAACATTTAGGCAACGTTTATATGTAAGCTTTTTGGTATTTCATAAAAACTGATGAGAAATATGAAATAAGTAAGATGAAACAAGAGATAAAATAAGTAAGTAGCAATGATCTTACCACTCTACATTCCAATAATAATAAGAATGAAGTAAGGAAAAAATGAATAATGATTTGTGAAAAATATGTCACCACACAATTTGTTGTAGATGTAATGATTTGAAAATAATGAATTAATTTGTTGAGATTTTCGAAGTACAAATGAAAAAACTTTCAATATTCTTATATGCAAATAAGGAAAAACTACTTCTGCTTAGATTAAATTTGTAATTTATTCCATGAACTATTCTCTAAGGTTGAAAATACAAGTGCATATCAAATCTAATAGGTATATGAGCATTGAAAGTAATCATAAATATTATAATTTAGTTATATGGAACCAATTATTCGAAAATCATTATAAGTTAATATTTTTCTGCCCCTCAATATTGGTATACATGCTGTAAAGCTCTTCCTGGGGGAGTCACTCTCACCTCCAAGGATAGGACAATACACGTAGGGTGATGTAATGCTGTATTTAAATGCCTCACGTTGGGCCGGCAAATCATGTGGTGCGTTTTTTGAAGGCTTCACACATGTAGAGTGAATCTTGTACTGAATCAACGGTGTAGAGGCTATAAATTTTGCAATTGCGTGTGTGGACGCTGAGTGTACACCAGACTGATTGATTCACTACAAGATTCAATACAATTGTCGGAATCGCGGGAGGCCTAAACGCTCGCTCACCCTTGATTCTTCTAATGACAAATTGTATAGTGATGAAGTTTTTATAAGCAGTGTAGCGATCGCTAAACACTGAAGACGGATACCTTAAAATTATTACCTGTGAAGAATGAGCATACAAAATCATACAGGTCGAGCAAAAATCCCGATGTAGATAATTTACGGGACTGCGTCTCTAATAAGTTCTGAAGGATTAAAATACGGTATTTGGACCAAATATCGTTCAGAATATACTTCGAGAACAGAGTCTTGTCGGGTTTTAAGCTCTATTGTAGGAATTTATATGATCTCTGGCTGCATCTGCTGTACAAATGATGTGTTCGCTCCTAAGTCGAGGTTGGTAACAGATAAAAGCTGATATATGAGCAGGTAAGGACAAAGAATAAATATCTCGATCTGACCCCACTCGCTACATCCACTTAGACCTGTTCCAATATCCAGCTTAATTCAATTATTTCAATGATCGTATTCGATCGGTTCTTGATGATATAGAACGTATCAGACACAATAATTGACAGGCTTAAGAAATAATCGAACTCAGAAAACGAATTAACAAAACTGGAATATATTATAATAAAATATATGATCTCACAGTGCAGATTCAGAATATAATTTACAGATTGAAAGTGGTTTAACATTAACAAAAATGATTAGCAGTTTTCTTGTACTTGCATGATATCATGCGTGATTCAACAGAATTTTACAATTGATAAAATTGAACAGTTTTGAAAAAATAATGAAAAAATGAATTATAAAATATTTTTAAAATGCTCGGGGTCGTGGTTCTGGCAGCGGAGGATAGCTAATCAACTACAAGTTCGTAGAAATGCTATATGGATAAATTCTAGGCTCTTAAATGCTAAAGCGCTTGTCGGCGTGGCCAATAATTTAACGAAGAAAATTTTATGTTTTTCTGCACTGAAATATTTTCGAAGCGTAGATTGGGGCCCCTTTTAAACTTATAACTCACGTGAAATTCCTTGGCGGTCGTGGTTTTCTTCTTTAGATCAAAAATCGTTTGATCGGCAGCAATCCAGGCTTCGGTTTCAGCACGTGTGGAATTTTAATTTAATATTTCCTTCACCAAATTAATTAAGGGATAATTTACTTTAAACTTTTAAATTTATCGATTGATGAATATAAATTTACAAATAACAAATAGATTGGCCTAAAATATTGGCTCACAAATAAAACATATAAAATCGAACAAGAAATTTTTACGAATGGGTCTTGGTAACTATAAAGAGATCTGAACGGTGAGGATTTCAAAAGGGAAGTGCTCCTTTTCTCTAAGCTTCTTGGCTAGACCTTTCTTCTGAGAATCTCAATGTAATAATTTGCATGAAAATTTGCCATTGGTAGAACGATTGTGACGTAGACGTGACGTCAGTGGCAGGCAGTAGAATATAATTCCTTTAATTACAATAATAATTCAATTTATGTAATTCTTAAAACTGCTTAATCTTCTAGACATAGTTCCTCTCATACAATGTACATGTGCTAGCGTATATGATAAGGCAGGGTTGTTGTCTGATAGTAGATTAACATGTGTTGCTTTCAAACGATCACCTTTTTGGTGCTATTTCTATGCACTATGATTGGCTTAGGCTTGCCAAAGAGATTTAATTACCATGTGGTTCAGTTGAAGTAACCATTAATAAATTAATATTCTTATACAATTTTTATTAGGTTTGAGACTGTTATAATTAATTTCTGCCGTTTTATCAATAATATACTGTTCATGCTATGACCTAGTTAGTTACAATAAGACCTGACATATAATATAATTTCTTAAATAATAAATAATTTCAACGATAATACATACATTTTATTTTTTATTCGAAATTCTTGGTCCTTTATTGATAGTTTTATAATTTTTAGAAATGATATTATATCTTGCGTGAAGCCAGCATGACATTTGACAATACTTTGAATCAGTCAGCTGCGTTCGAACTGTTTTAAAAACATCTGATCGATAGTAAACAAAGTGTAACCTCAAAATCAGTGAGCAATTCATAAATAATTCGTGTTTTATTTGCAGAATAATTATAATTTTATTGAATAATTTTCTAGAAAATATTCGGTACAGAACGGTACTCTTATCTAATACACAGTTACTGATAAGTAAGTGTTATCGCTCGGTCGCTAACTATTCCTTTAGCAAATTCTTTCATTTTAAAAGGTAATCACAATTTTCTCTCTTCTCATGAGATTTATTAGAAAGATTCATCACAATGCCTGAAATTTACTTCACCAAAGAATATATGTTTGGTAGACATACGTAAAATTTACTACTAAAAATTTCAAGTGATTGGTAGATATGCGTAAAATGTTCTACTAAAAAGTACATGTGTTTGGTAGATATGCGTAAAATTTACTCACCAAGTTTTACAGAAGAATTTCTTACAATGCTGTCCCGCGTTTTATCAATGTGATCACTGCACAGTCACAGACACAACTGACTGGAGGAAGCATAACTCAGGCGCCAGGCAATTACCCCCACTCCTGAAGACGTGACACGGCTTGAGGATGCCCTATGCGTAAAAATTACGCAGGTCTACCATTCTAGGGTAATGAACTGATTCTCAAGGTTTGTCGCGAGCTTGGCGTTAATTTCGGTCCAGAAGTAATCAGCTCTTCTCATCGCCTGCGGAAATTCGGGAACCAAACGTCAGCGGGCATTATAGTCCAATTCGTGAGGAGGAAATGCGTCGATGATGTTCTCAGAATGCGGCGGGAGAAGCGGTACCTGACGGCGCAGCAGATCGGCTTCCACAAAGACGACAGCCCCATATACGTCAACCTGGCATTGTCACCCAATCGTCGAAGGCTGCTGGCAGAAGCTAAGAAAATCAAGAAGCTTGTGGGCCTCAAATTTGTATGGGTTGACCGCGCGGGATCAGTTAAGATAAGAGAAAATGGAGGTAGTAGAGTTAAAACAATTGATGATTTGAATGCTTTTACTGTGGTTTCAAATTACAATGCAGTGCAGGGATCGAGGGGAGAGTGAACATAGCTTTTCAGTTGTATATTATTATTTATTCAATCTCAAGTTATCTCCCTTCAAGTTGAATTGTTTTATTTCAAATTTAAATATTTTTTTCTCTTATCAGATTCAGCTGGATTGGCCTCTCCCTTCATATTATTATTCATATTATTCCTTTCTCGTTGTCTCGTAGAATTTTTATTTATAATTTTCAAGAGTTTTTTTTTATCTCTGCGAGGCGCGCAGTTCTTGTTTTCTTCTCTGGAGAGTTTGTCTTTAGATAACTGACGCTTATTGTGAGAGTATATTGAGACATCAAGAGTATATTTAAACATGGATGAGTTTGTTTTTATAATTTTCTTCATATTTGCTTTATTTATTAGGTTAGCCAACTAGTTACATAGGATGTCTAATTCTTTATTCTCTTGTAGTTGGTAGCGGTGAGATGACAGGCCTAATTTTATTTTCATATTATTATTATTCATATTATTCCTTTCTCGTTGTCTCGTAGAATTTCTATTTATAATTTTATTCTCCTCACTATCTAAATAGACTCTAGTTCAATCTACCTCGATTAATTGAATTACAAATGCGGATTAAACTAATTGAATAATTGAAATCATTATCTCGACATTCCTTAGTCAATTTATTACTATAATCATAATCATCATAGAATCATATAATCTCATCGAATTCTATCAACGCACGTATATACGGTGGCCTACTTCAGTAATTATATTCAAAATAAAAATAGCGTTTGTCACATTATTCTTTATAGTTAAATAACGATTAGCCTCCTGCTTGGCATCAATCGGTAGAGCATGAGAAATATTTCAATAATTATAGAATCTGATCGTGGTTTTACTAGGATATAGTCTCATAAAAATCTTTATAGGCCCAGATATGAGCTTCTACAATAGTACTGATGATTTATAAAATATATATATATATATATATATATATATATATATATATATATATATAAAACTTATCCTATAGTATTGAGGAATAAAAATAAATCGTACACCATAAAAATTAGATTGGCTACATATATTAACAAATATCTCAAAAATAAATCAGAGCAAAAATATATAGAGCGACAGAAATATATAATATAAGACAAATCAATAATCAAAATCAATAAAATATCACAGGCTAATACTATTCTTCAAGTTCTATAGCACGAAACGCTACCATGTGCTTTCATTTTTATGATCATATGCATTTATTTGCATGTAGCTTCGATATCAGCTTGCTGATACTTGTCGACTTGAACAATTCTATTTCGAATAAATTTCTTAAATCAGCATTATAAATTGATAAACTAATAATCCAAATATATATTAAATTCTATGGTTTCCAATAGATTTCTTTATAATAAATATATTTTATCTCAGGGTGCGAGATTCGGCACCTGACGGAATAGATAGATCAATTCATCTAGTGAATCAGAGCTACATTAAATTATCGCAAATTATACTGTAGAAATTAATGATCATATAAATAATGTATTAACAGCCTAGATCTTAGTATTCTTTGATTGATGGATCTTTTGATATATGGATTGATTCGTTACTATCTAATAAAATTGCTTTAATACTATATTTACTTGCGCAAGTATTTTTTACCAAATTCTTAATTTATGAAAAACCCTTTCGACGAGCTAGCTTTGATTCTTATTTCATTTCGAAGCACTGAGGGCGCCCTATCACTATTTCGAATATTTTTCACTCACTTGCTGGAATTTTCTATGAGCTGCTGATGTCGATCCAAACTCCTGGTGGTCCTGGATTATTTGTAGCTGGAGTCGTCTCTTCCAAGGGGTTAAAAAATTATTTGAAATGACTTCTGCTTTACATTAGCATCACAAAGTCTTATGAAAAAATTTAGAAATTCGATTTAACTTTAAGCTATTAAAGGTATAGTAAGATATAACACTCTATAATTTTTGGTGACATCTCATGGTGGTCGTTGGCAGACAATTGTCAAAGTTCTCTTTTCTAATTCACAATTTTCATTTCCGATTTCCAAATTTACATGAAATTTAAATACTCTGTTCCTCCGCCATTCAAGGCTCGAATAGACTGTACCAAACTATTAAATTATAACTTATGTTACATCTTAAATAATTTATTTGCTTCCAGGCCATATTCAAAACATAAACTGCACAAATATAATTTATAAATTCTTATCATTTGTAGAAATATATACAAAATATATTTGAATCGGCTCACTATTGCCGCCTATCAATTGCCACCATTTGATTGGTGCATGCAAATTATTATAGTATTCATGCGCCTAGGAAACTCCTACTTCCTTAATACATTTAATTATTTTTGTTTGGGTTTTTTAATATGCTTTTTACATGCAAAGTAATTTTTTACAGATTATAGATTGATTCTTATATTACAACAATCAGCCACATGTAACCTTTGGTTCCTCAAGTTGAATACTGTTTCACCACAATAAGTTTCTGTCAAGGTGTTTGGTCAGATTCTATGTTATGCGACTCGGTCGATCATTAGGTCGCCGATCAGTAGATGTTTTACGCCTAACCTCAAATTTCCAATATTTTATATGATATTATACAGTAGCAAAAATTATAACAGTGGATGTGAACCCCACTTTCTCATTAGTCAACTTGCAAGAATGCCTACAATAGAGGTATGTGTAACTTGCTATGCTTTCAACAAAGGCTGTTTCAATAACCCCCACTCCACTGTAGGGCTGTGAGTGAGAGATAGTGAGAGAGGAAGAGAGTGAACAGTGAGTTATCAGTGAGTGATCAGTGATTGAACAGTGAGTGAACAGTGGGGTGAGGGAGTGAGACACTGAGTGAGAGAGAGAGTGAGAGTCACACAAAACTATCACTATACAATCCTTATACCAATCGCACAATGTTTTGCAATCAATTATTTACAATTTTCCTTGTTTGATAAGTCATCTCACAATACCAAATGTAGGCAGTCCGACATTTATGATTAAACTTGAGTGCAAAGTGTAAAGATGAGTTACACATACCTCTATTGTAGGCATTCTTGCAAGTTGACTAATGAGAAAGTGGGGTTCACATCCACTGTTATCTGTTGCACTGTAACCAATGCTGAGTGCATTACTAAATAAATGATACTTGACTTTGAGAATTGAGTCTCAATTTCATCAATTTCATCCAGTTCTAGCTTACGCTTCTTGGCTGATAGCACTGTGATAGGAGACAAGGGCTGTATCTCTTTGACAGGGTATGGAAGAAGCTTACAGGTTATGTTTGCTTGTTTTCTTAAGACTTGTGGTATCAAGTTACCTGTTGCCACAAGGCCCAACTCATCTAGGTTATCATCTTTGGATATGGTAGAGAAAACTGTGGTTGACTTGGAGAAATACGTGTCACCACTCTTAATATAGCACTTTTGTGAGAAACTGATATTATTTTGGTTGGATGAGTCCTCAAAATTTCTACATAATTGATAGGTAGTAAATTGAAACTGAATGCAGAAATAACATAAGAATCTATTTTATTTCTATGTTGTGGGGTCAGTGGAGAGCTTTACTTGTACTACAGTCAATTTCTTGGTATTGCTCTTACCCCAGTAAACATACTGTAGAAGATTATTATAGACCAGACATCAACTATTTTCAAATCAACTGTCAGTTTTGTCCACATTTTGGCCAAGGACACAGAATAAATTGGAGCATTTTGAAAATAATTTCTACCATCATTTAAAAGTGACAAGCTATCATAGATAGGGTCAAAAGTTTTTCTATTTTCTCTATTTGTTAAACTGTAGTTATAGATTGTAGCTTCCAAACGTGTAATACCATGCATTTTGGCAGCATCGGAGGTGAAAGTTTCCCGTAATATCATGTCTGGACAGGCTATAGAGTCAACAATATGATCACCTAACTGCTTGTTTACACCAGGGCTTGTGATTTGACATACAAACTTATTATAAATTTTCGCCCACACATTACTATTAACCCAAGTCAAACAATCAATCCCAACAGTTTTGTTGTTATCCAGTAACACATTATAGTCTTCTTTATATTCTCCTTGGAAGCAGAAACAATGATTTGTGATTAGAAAGTCACACATCCCATTCTTGTTGAATATTCCAGCAAAGTCCTGTGTTATGTCCAAGTCTAGTAGATAGTAAGGTTGATGAGGAGGAGGAAAAGGAGGAGGAGAACAAGAACCATAGTATTTACCACCATTTATTATGTACCTCTCAAAGAAATGATGTTCTAAAGCATAATCCCAGTGGACATAAGGAAAGAGTTGTATTTTGTATTTAATTTGAGGTATTGTAAATAGTGGAAAATGTAACATTATAATATTAATAAAGAAATTATTGTAACTTATTCGACTTGATTATATATCCCAACAATCCTATCCACACCTAAGTTTGGGCTCGGGGTGGAGTGAGGTTGCTGAAATTGCATCGCCGAAAGTAAGGCGATTTTTTACCTATATGGGACTAAAAGATTTACCACAAGCCGACTTGGTTGGAATGATTCCATACTCACGTCACAACAAAGGCTACAAATACATTTTAACAATCATAAATTGTCTGAGCAAGTTTGCACACGCAGTACCAATTAAAAATAAATCAGCCAATGAAATAGTCTATGCATTTATTCCTATACTCGATAGACATGGCAGCACACATAACCTTCAAACTGACAGTGAAAAAGACCAGAAGGAATAATTTTCTGTATCTGATTGACATAGATATGCCTTGATGTTTGTATAATAATTAAAAAAAAAATAAAGAAAATTATTGTAACCTTGTGTGTTATGTTTTGTTTCCTATTTGTAGGTACAGATTTCCAATAAGATGAAATTGAGACTCAATTCTCAAAGTCAAGTATCATTTATTTAGTAATGCACTCAGCATTGGTTAAAGTGCAACAGATAACAGTGGATGTGAACCCCACTTTCTTATTAGTCAACTTGCAAGAATGCCTACAATAGAGGTATGTGTAATTTGCTATGCTTTCAACGAAGGCTGTTTCAACAACCCCCACTCCACTGTAGGGCTGAGAGTGAGAGATAGTGAGAGAGAAAGAGAGTGAACAGTGAGTGATCAGTGAGTGATCAGTGATTGAACAGTGAGTGAACAGTGGGTGAGGGAGTGAGACAGTGAGTGAGAGAGTGAGTGAGAGTCACACAAAAATATCACTATACAATCCTTATACCAATTGCACAATGTTTTGCAATCAATTACTTACAATTTTCCTTGTTTGATAACTCATCTCACAATGCCAGATGTAGGCAGTCTGACATTTATAATTAAACTTGAGTGCAAAGTGTTGGGCCGGGCACTCTTTTTAATTCAGGCCTTTTCCCAAGTAATAATAGTAAATTTAATACGCAATAGACTAGAGCCATTATTGTAAGTGAGTTAGCGAAATAAATTATTTTCTCTCTCTATTATGAACGGCCATGACTTCGAGTTTCCCATGATAGATATTCAAAAATTGTGGCTCCGAGTCGTCGAGGAATGTAGATTATGGAATTATCTCTAAAACTTAGCCTTCTTGTCGGGACATAAAGTGCGATAAGTTGGAAAACAGCAAGCATTGAAATTATAACAAACTACCGATTTTGCAGTTACTATTTGGTCCAAAGGCTCTAGAAGCCACGCGACGATTGGTCAAATTGATTCCATTCGCCCAATAGGAGACCTGTTTCTAAATACAGTAGTGGGGATTCCCCAGTCGAGAGACCAGATTACGTTTCGGAGGACACTTTGCTAGGAGCACTACGAGAGTAAAGATGTAGTCATTATGTTTCGCCCTTTTTGGGCAGGTTTACAAGTTTATTTTATTAGTTAATGTAGGAGCTAGTTTTATTTTTATTAAAGTTTAAATTTTCTAGTAGTGCCATGTCCTGAAAAGTTTAATTGTGTTTCTTCATCATGTACGAATAATTGTTTCTTCAAATAACCGCTAAGGTACGTAAAATAAGGTTAAATATAATTTAGGGAATCTAATTGATTGAAACTTCCATAAGAGTATGGTATTAACAAAGCCTGTTATTTTTCAAGTTAATAATATTGAATGAGAATAATCCTTTTGATTTTATTAGTGATGGAAGATAATTATAAATTTTTTTTCTAAAGAAGTATAGAAAGTTTTCAGTTACGTTACATTTGAGTTATTGTTTCTGGAGATATATTATCGTAGAGTATTGCTGAAAGTCAGGAAGATAGCCTTTAAATTGGAATGAAATTTTTAAGATTATGTTCATATTGAGTTTAAGACTCAATTTTATATTTTTCTGACTGTGTTTTCTCATGGCGTTAAGGCTTTTAACTGAACGCTAATTTATTAAATTATAACAGAACTTTTGAATTATTTGTTAAGAAAGACCCATTAATTCTGATACAAAGAATCAGTAGTTTAAAGATAAAAATCTATATAAAATGAGGATTCAAATAGAATGAGAGAATTTAATTAATTGTAATCAATAGATAACTCCTGTTTTAGCTTTTGATGAATTGTAGGAAGAGTTGGAAATTAATGCTGTAATACATTTATTTACAGCGGTTCATGTGTGTCCCCAAACCAACTTCATGTACCACCCCTTTGGTTCCGCAACTTTATGTAACACCGCTTCAAGACACCCGTTCAGACGACAGGTCTAGGGACGTAAGAGGACGTCGCCGTCAAGCCAAATTCAACCGGTAAAAGCTCACCGCCAAAAACAAGGTACTGTAACCCCGACGATAAAGCAACGTACAGACCAACGAAAGTGCAGTGTAGTGAAACAAAGGTTCATTCGAGAATGTCAATCAAAAGTGGGGATTCAAAATTATTATGAAATGGGTTATATGGGTTACTATCGACGAAACTTGGGTTCAACGGGCTTTTCTTTCTTAAGTAATTCCATGTTGAAATGAACTTGTTATTTGATGACTGATATTGTTTGGTTTTGTGACGTATTGCTATCTAATCGGGGATAGTAATGCGCCCCCGAATCAGACGAAGAATGTCACCAAAGTAACATGAAATTGTTGTTTCTGTTGTTCGATTTTAGTTGCCAATGTTTATTGAAGCTGTTTGTATCTTTCTATTATTTCAAATTGTAGTGTTATTCTATAGTATAAACCTATTAAATCAGGCATGGCAAGATTAATTGAAGTTTTCTTGACTCTAGCCCGTTCACCTGCATGAATTAGGTATAGACTCAGGTATTTTCTAGATGTGTCGGCCTATTTCTAAATTCTAACTTTTATTCAAAATTGTCTTCTTTATCATCATTAAAAAAGTGCAGGCACACAACTGCGCCACTGCTGCTGAATTTTAGCGAAAGGCAAACAACTGCGCCGACTCTGCTGTCTAGAGATATTTAAATCTCTGGAATTCAAATTTTCTAAAAAATAAATTTTTCATAACTTACTCTAATCATACTAGATCAATTTTTCTGAGTCTATACCTTATTATTCATTCTGTGAACGTGTTAACTGTCAATATTTTAGGTTTGGAGTTGAATGAATAATTTATAGTTGCTACTCCAATTTTTCTGAAGTTTAAATAATTGTAGATGAAACAGGAAAGTTATTCAGTTATGTTAAACCATTAAAATGATTATCTTTTGAAGTGCTTAAAGATAGAATCAAGTATCATTGATGCTTAAGTTGAAAGTATTCTGAAACTTCAAATTGAAATTGATCATTGAGAAATTAGAGTTTTAACGGTAGAATAAAAATTAGTAGAAGAAACTAGCATAGGTGAAAAACAATTGATTCTAGTGCTGAATAAATTTTTGCATTCTGTAATTCCGTGAATGGTGATAGAAATTATTGTAATGTCAACGTACGTATTCTGGTCTCACGTCTGGTAGTTGAATATCATTATAGTAGTAGTGAATGTGAATATTGAGATTTTAAAAGTCAACTCAATTTAATTAGGAAAATTTGGAAATTATTATGGGAGAATGTTTAGGGAAAATAGGGGAAACTTTTGAAAAGTTTAGGTAAATTGAAGGTAAGCAGAGAATAAATAGGAAACCCTTTGATTAGTTATTGTTCATAAGCACTTTTGAATAGTTAATTGGCTTTGAGATGTTTAAACTAAATAATTAGATATTGTAGATTAAAGTTGAAACGATGATCAAATCCTTGGAAATTTGTATGAAAATAAGTTGATTCAGATGAGGTTGTTAAGTCCCTTTATCAGTAATGTTTATTCTCGAAAAGGTGAATCAGTTTTATTATTGGAAATATTTTTTTTTTAGGTGTGATTTTTGCGGTAGGCATGCGTAGTGATAGTGTAAAGATCCGTTGTGTTGGTGACGTTTCCTGTAGACTGTGGGGAATTTTTTTTGTTTGTTTAGTTGAGACTCAAGATTTAGAGGAGGACACGGGGATGTCCTGCCTGTGTGTGTTGTTGTTGAATTTAGGTAATCGGCGCGAGTGTAGGTCCGTGTCCAGAGAGAACGGAGCACTGCCCGATAGTTGTCCATGTAACAAATCAAGGAATTTAGCTGTGACTAACCTTGCAAATTTGTACGGTGGAATTGTATAATTTTAGCGAAAGGCACCGAAGATGGTGTGAGCTGAGATTTTTTTTGTATCTAGTAAACGGTCTGGTTCATTCGAGAGTTATGGGGCTCGTCAGTAGAATAACGTAAACCGAAATCTAGAATATTTAGTGAGTCTTCGTAGTGATTGTAAGGAAAACAATCAGCGTAATGCAGTTTAGGGAAGCCCAGTCAAAAGGTTCGTTAATGTTTGGTAGGAAAGTCAGCCGCAAAAACACAAGTAATAATTGGTAAAAAAAGGGATATTATTGAGTTTAAAGTTGCTTAGAAATTTGGTAGGGTAACGAAAATTGAAGGTTTTAGACAATGAATATTTAAAGTGATTAGTTCAGGTATACAAATAAAATAACAGAGAAAATTTTTCGAGTAGGTAATGTTAAAATGGCTATTAGTGAAAGTAGAAAGAAATATTGGAACACTACTGAACGGGTTAAATTAAAATAAAATTAACAGTGAAATTCTTCTAGTTGAATCTGAAATAAAAAAGGGAAAATCTCTTGAGTTAAGCATGAGTTTAAATTATTCTGTAGTTGAGAGTTGAAAGGTTGATTGAAAATTTAATTGGGGATATGGAAGTAGAAATATGTAGGAAAATTCGTGTCAAAAGGAAATAGAATTTTGGTTGGGAAAATTAAATTAAAGTAATTAACAGTATAGTAGAAATCTTACTTTGGCCAGTAAAGTCTAGTTCAAAGGAAAACGGAGAAGGAAGAGTGAGAGAGTTTTCCATGTGAATAAGTTGAGATATTTTAAGATCTAGTAGAGTAATTGAAACTAGTTGGATATGAAGTTTATTGTTGAGGAATAATTATGTGAGGCTCCAGTAAGGTTAGAAATGTCAGTGAACTTGGGAATCAGTAATAGTGTAATAGTAGTCTATTAATGTGTTAATGTATTGGTAAATTTCATAATGTTGGTAATCAGAAGGAAAGCAGCAGCAGTTCATCAATGCTAAGTTAGAGCTGAACTTTAATATTATTAAATCATGCCTTGAGAATTACTCTTCCAGTGTTTTGAGAAAATGTCACGTACTTTGAGTTTGAGATAAATAACCATGATCGCTGTCGAGTCAATTTATCCAGTTGAAGTTGTAGGCAGTGAGAAAATTACAATACTCTAGTGACAAGCGAAGTATAAAATAATTGTCGATTAAAACCTAGCACTCATTGTTTTGTTTTGACTAGCGTTCTGTCGTAGAGGTTTCCTACTAGAATATTATAATGAAAAGTGTTTTTCTCATGATTGTGGAATGCAAAATCGCGCTTGTGTCATATAGCTCTCGCGTTGATCTAATAATGCAATTTCAATCATTGTTATCTTTGAATTGTAGCCTATGTAGAATAGTATTGCCTACTAAATTGCTTTATATGGTTAAAAATATGTTGCACTCTCAACTCTAAAGTAATGATAGTTAGATTTCAATACATTCAGCAGAGTAAAAAAGTTTCATCCTTTACTATTATAATCAACGTACTCCATATTTTACAACAGCAGAGTAACATAGGACCAATTAAAACTATGATGTCTTTTAAACGTTTTCCCTTGTTAGAGTTTGCCAAGAAAATAACCAGGGACTCAATAAAGTGATTGAAGTATTCAAGATTATTATACTCGGTCCGTCTTTAGTACCTACTTAAAAGGTGGACACGCCCATATTGTTTTGTCCTGACTCTTGCCACAGATTTAAAGACTCTTGACACAAATCTCAATTAGTTATACATTTTGCTGAATTTCGGAATGATTAAAGAGATTTCTTTTGAAGAGGGCCCGCTTCAAATTGGATCCTACTATCAATCCAGAAATTCGACTCTCCAAATCATACAGAATGCCTCTATGGTAACATATCCTGATTAGATTTCTTTTTGCGTGTTTCACACCGTAAGGAAGGGGAGTGTGCCGGACACTCTTTTCAATTCAGGCCTCTTCCCAAGTTATAATAGTAAATTTAATACGCAATAGACTAGAGCCATTATTGTAAGTGAGTTAGCGAAATAAATTATTTTCTCTCTCTATTATGAACGGCCATGACTTCGAGTTTCCCATGATAGATATTTAAAAATTGTGGCTCAGAGTCGTCGAGGAATGTAGATTATGGAATTATCTCTAAAACTTAGCCTTCTTGTCGCGACATAAAGTGCGATAAGTTGGAAAACAGCAAGCATTGAAATTATAACAAACTACCGATTTTGCAGTTACTATTTGGTCCAAAGGCTCTAGAAGCCACGCGACGATTGGTCAAATTGATTCCATTCGCCCAATAGGAGACCTGTTTCTAAATACAGTAGTGGGGATTCCCCAGTCGAGAGACCAGATTACGTTTCGGAGGACACTTTGCTAGGAGCACTACGAGAGTAAAGATGTAGTCATTATGTTTCGCCCTTTTTGGGCAGGTTTACAAGTTTATTTTATTAGTTAATGTAGGAGCTAGTTTTATTTTTATTAAAGTTTAAATTTTCTAGTAGTGCCATGTCCTGAAAAGTTTAATTGTGTTTCTTCATCATGTACGAATAATTGTTTCTTCAAATAACCGCTAAGGTACGTAAAATAAGGTTAAATATAATTTAGGGAATTTAATTGATTGAAACTTCCATAAGAGTATGGTATTAACAAAGCCTGTTATTTTTCAAGTTAATAATATTGAATGAGAATAATCCTTTTGATTTTATTAGTGATGGAAGATAATTATAAATTTTTTTTCTAAAGAAGTATAGAAAGTTTTCAGTTACGTTACATTTGAGTTATTGTTTCTGGAGATATATTATCGTAGAGTATTGCTGAAAGTCAGGAAGATAGCCTTTAAATTGGAATGAAATTTTTAAGATTATGTTCATATTGAGTTTAAGACTCAATTTTATATTTTTCTGACTGTGTTTTCTCATGGCGTTAGGCTTTTAACTGAACGCTAATTTATTAAATTATAACAGAACTTTTGAATTATTTGTTAAGAAAGACCCATTAATTCTGATACAAAGAATCAGTAGTTTAAAGATAAAAATCTATATAAAATGAGGATTCAAATAGAATGAGAGAATTTAATTAATTGTAATCAATAGATAACTCCTGTTTTAGCTTTTGATGAATTGTAGGAAGAGTTAGAAATTAATGCTGTAATACATTTTTATTTACAGCGGTTCATGTGTGTCCCCAAACCAACTTCATGTACCACCCCTTTGGTTCCGCAACTTTATGTAACACCGCTTCAAGACACCCGTTCAGACGACAGGTCTAGGGACGTAAGAGGACGTCGCCGTCAAGCCAAATTCAACCGGTAAAAGCTCACCGCCAAAAACAAGGTACTGTAACCCCGACGATAAAGCAACGTACAGAACAACGAAAGTGCAGTGTAGTGAAACAAAGGTTCATTCGAGAATGTCAATCAAAAGTGGGGATTCAAAATTATTATGAAATGGGTTATATGGGTTACTATCGACGAAACTTGGGTTCAACGGGCTTTTCTTTCTTGAGTAATTCCATGTTGAAATGAACTTGTTATTTGATGACTGATATTGTTTGGTTTTGTGACGTATTGCTATCTAATCGGGGATAGTAATGCGCCCCCGAATCAGACGAAGAATGTCACCAAAGTAACATGAAATTGTTGTTTCTGTTGTTCGATTTTAGTTGCCAATGTTTATTGAAGCTGTTTGTATCTTTCTATTATTTCAAATTGTAGTGTTATTCTATAGTATAAACCTATTAAATCAGGCATGGCAAGATTAATTGAAGTTTTCTTGACTCTAGCCCGTTCACCTGCATGAATTAGGTATAGACTCAGGTATTTTCTAGATGTGTCGGCCTATTTCTAAATTCTAAATTTTATTCAAAATTGTCTTCTTTATCATCATTAAAAAAGTACAGGCACAGTGTAAAGCTGAGTTACACATACCTCTATTGTAGGCATTCTTGCAAGTTGACTAATGAGAGAGTGGGGTTCACATCCACTGTTATCTGTTGCACTGTAACCAATGCTGAGTGCATCACTAAATAAATGATACTTGACTTTGAGAATTGAGTCTCAATTTCATCTTATTGGAAATTTGTACCTTGGATAGGATAGAATAGGAAACAAAAGATAACACACAAGGTTACAATTAATTTTTGAATTTTTTTTTTTAATCATTATACGAACACCAAGGCATATCTATGTCAATCAGATACAGAAAATAACTCTTTCCTTATTCCTACTGGGTGTATAATAATTAAAAAAAATAAGAAAATTATTGTAACCTTGTGTGTTATCTTTTGTTTCCTATTCTATCCTATCCAATGTACAAATTTCCAATAAGATGAAATTGAGACTCAATTCTCATGGTCAAGTATCATTTATTTAGTCATGGACTCAGCATTGGTTACAGTGCAACAGATAACAGTGGATGTGAACCCCACTTTCTCATTAGTCAACTCGCAAGAATGCCTACAGTAGAGGTATGTGTAACTTGCTATGCTTTCAACGAAGGCTGTTTCAACGACCCCCACTCCACTGTAGAGCTGAGAGTGAGAGATAGTGAGAGAGGAAGAGAGTGAACAGTGAGTGATCAGTGAGTGATCAGTGATTGAACAGTGAGTGAACAGTGGGTGAGGGAGTGAGACAGTGAGTGAGAGAGAGTGTGTGAGTCACACGAAACTATCACTATACAATCCTTATACCAATCGCACAATGTTTTGCAATCAATTATTTACAATTTTCCTTGTTTGATAAGTCATCTCACAATGCCAAATGTAGGCAGTTTGACATTTATAATTAAACTTGAGTGCAAAGTGTAAAGCTGAGTTACACATACCTCTATTGTAGGCATTCTTGCAAGTTGACTAATGAGAAAGTGGGGTTCACATCCACTGTTATTTGTTGCACTGTAACCAATGCTGAGTGCATTACTAAATAATTGATACTTGACTTTGAGAATTGAGTCCCAATTTCATCAATTTCATCCAGTTCTAGCTTATGCTTCTTGGCTGATAGCACTGTGATAGGAGACAAGGGCTGTATCTCTTTAACAGGGTATGGAAGAAGCTTACAGGTTATGTTTGTTCGTTTTCTTAAGACTTGTGGTATCAGGTTACCTGTTGCTACAAGGCCCAACTCATCTAGGTTAACAACTTTGGATATGGTAGAGAAAACTGTGGTTGACTTGGAGATATATGTGTCACCACTCTTAATATAGCACTTTTGTGATAAACTGATATTATTTTGGTTGGATGAGCCCTTAAAATTTCTACATAATTGATAGGTAGTAAATTGAAACTGAATGCAGAAATAACATAAGAATCTATTCTATTTCTATGTTGTGGGGTCAGTGGAGAGCTTTACTTGTACTCCAGTCAATTTCTTGGTATTGCTATTACCCCAGTAAACATACTGTAGAAGATTATTATAGACCAGACATCAATTATTTTCAAATTAACTGTCAGTTTTGTCCACATTTTGGCCAAGGACACAGAATAAATTGGAGCATTTTGAAAATAATTTCTACCATCATTTAAAAGTTTCAAGCTATCATAGATAGGGTCAAAAGTTTTGCTTTTTTCTCTATTTGTAAAACTGTAGTTATAAATTGTAGCTTCCAAACGTGTAATACCATGCACTTTGGCAGCATCAGAGGTAAAAGTTTTCTGTAATATCATGTCTGGACAGGCTATAAAGTCAACAATATGATCACCTAACTGCTTGTTTACACCAGGGCTTGTGATTTGACATACAAACTTATTATAAATTTTCGCCCACACATTACTATTAACCCAAGTCAAACAATCAATCCCAACAGTTTTGTTGTTATCCAGTAACACATTATAGTCTTCTTTATATTCTCCTTGGAAGCAGAAACAATGATTTGTAGTTAGAAAGTCACACATCCCATTCTTGTTGAATATTCCAGCAAAGTCCTGTGTTATGTCCAAGTCTAGTAGATAGTAAGGTTGATGAGGAGGAGGAAAAGGAGGAGGAGAACAAGAACCATAGTATTTATGAACGGCCATGACTTCGAGTTTCCCATGATAGATATTTAAAAATTGTGGCTCCGAGTCGTCGAGGAATGTAGATTATGGAATTATCTCTAAAACTTAGCCTTCTTGTCGCGACATAAAGTGCGATAAGTTGGAAAACAGCAAGCATTGAAATTATAACAAACTACCGATTTTGCAGTTACTATTTGGTCCAAAGCTCTAGAAGCCACGCGACGATTGGTCAAATTGATTCCATTCGCCAATAGGAGACCTGTTTCTAAATACAGTAGTGGGGATTCCCCAGTCGAGAGACCAGATTACGTTCCGGAGGACACTTTGCTAGGAGCACTACGAGAGTAAAGATGTAGTCATTATGTTTCGCCCTTTTTGGGCAAGTTTACAAGTTTATATCATTAGTTAGTTTTATTTTTTAAAGTTTAAATTTTCTAGTAGTGCCATGTCCTGAAAAGTTTAATTGTGTTTCTTCATCATGTACGAATAATTGTTTCTTCAAATAACCGCTAAGGTACGTAAAATAAGGTTAAAATATAATTTAGGGAATTTAATTGATTGAAACTTCCATAAGAGTATGGTATTAACAAAGCCTGTTATTTTTCAAGTTAATAATATTGATTGAGAATAATCCTTTTGATTTTATTAGTGATGGAAGATAATTATAAATTTTTTTCTAAAGAAGTATAGAAAGTTTTCAGTTACGTTAAATTTGAGTTTTGTTTCTGGAGATATATTATCGTAGAGTATTGCTGAAAGTCAGGAAGATAGCCTTTAAATTGGAATGAAATTTTAAGATTATGTTCATATTGAGTTTAAGACTCAATTTTATATTTTTCTGACTGTGTTTTCTCATGGCGTTAAGGCTTTTAACTGAACGCTAATTTATTAAATTATAACAGAACTTTTGAATTATTTGTGAAGAAAGATCCATTAATTCTGATACAAAGAATCAGTAGTTTAAAGATAAAAATCTATATAAAATGAGGATTCAAATAGAATGAGAGAATTTAATTAATGTAATCAATAGATAACTCCTGTTTTAGCTTTTGATGAATTGTAGGAAGAGTTAGAAATTAATGCTGTAATACATTTATTTACAGCGGTTCATGTGTGTCCCCAAACCAACTTCATGTACCACCCCTTGGTCCGCAACTTATGTAACACCGCTTCAAGACACCCGTTCAGACGACAGGTCTAGGGACGTAAGAGGACGTCGCCGTCAAGCAAATTCAACCGGTAAAAGCTCACCGCCAAAAACAAGGTACTGTAACCCCGACGATAAAGCAACGTACAGACCAACGAAAGTGCAGTGTAGTGAAACAAAGGTTCATTCGAGAATGTCAATCAAAAGTGGGGATTCAAAATTATTATGAAATGGGTTATATGGGTTACTATCGACGAAACTTGGGTTCAACGGGCTTTTCTTTCTTGAGTAATTCCATGTTGAAATGAACTTGTTTATTTGATGACTGATATTGTTTGGTTTGACTAGCGTTCTGTCGTAGAGGTTCCTACTAGAATATTATAAGAAAAGTGTTTTTCTCATGATTGTGAATGCAAAATCGCGCTTGTGTCATATAGCTCTCGCGTTGATCTAATAATGCAATTTCAATCATTGTTATCTTTGAATCGTAGCCTATGTAGAATAGTATTGCCTACTAAATTGCTTTATATGGTTAAAAATATGTTGCACTCTCAACTCTATAGTAATGATAGTTAGATTTCAATACATTCAGCAGAGTAAAAAAGTTTCATCCTTTACTATTATAATCAACGTACTCCATATTTTACAACAGCAGAGTAACATAGGACCAATTAAAACTATGATGTCTTTTAAACGTTTCCCTTGTTAGAGTTTGCCAAGAAAATAACCAGGGACTCAATAAAGTGATTGAAGTATTCAAGATTATTATACTCGGTCCGTCTTTAGTACCTACTTAAAAGGTGGACACGTCCATATTGTTTTGTCCTGACTCTTGCCACAGTTTTAAAGACTCTTGACACAAATCTCATTAGTTATACATTTTGCTGAATTTCGGAATGATTAAAGAGATTTCTTTTGAAGAGGGCCCGCTTCAAATTGGATCCTACTATCAATCCAGAAATTCGACTCTCCAAATCATACAGAATGCCTCTATGGTAACATATCCTGATTAGATTTCTTTTTGCGTGTCACACCGTAAGGAAGGGGAGTGTGCCGGACACTCTTTTCAATTCAGGCCTTTTCCCAAGTTATAATAGTAAATTAATACGCAATAGACTAGAGCCATTATTGTAAGTGAGTTAGCGAAATAAATTATTTTCTCTCTCTATTATGAACGGCCATGACTTCGAGTTTCCCATGATAGATATTTAAAAATTGTGGCTCAGAGTCGTCGAGGAATGTAGATTATGGAATTATCTCTAAAACTTAGCCTTCTTGTCGCGACATAAAGTGCGATAAGTTGGAAAACAGCAAGCATTGAAATTATAACAAACTACCGATTTTGCAGTTACTATTTGGTCCAAAGCTCTAGAAGCCACGCGACGATTGGTCAAATTGATTCCATTCGCCCAATAGGGGACCTGTTTCTAAATACAGTAGTGGGATTCCCCAGTCGAGAGACCAGATTACGTTTCGGAGGACACTTTGCTAGGAGCACTACGAGAGTAAAGATGTAGTCATTATGTTTCGCTTTTTGGGCAGGTTTACAAGTTTATTTTATTAGTTAATGTAGGAGCTAGTTTTATTTTTATTAAAGTTTAAATTTTCTAGTAGTGCCATGTCCTGAAAAGTTAATTGTGTTTTCTTCATCATGTACGAATAATTGTTTCTTCAAATAACCGCTAAGGTACGTAAAATAAGGTTAAATATAATTTAGGGAATTAATTGATTGAAACTTCCATAAGAGTATGGTATTAACAAAGCCTGTTATTTTTCAAGTTAATAATATTGAATGAGAATAATCCTTTTGATTTTATTAGTGATGGAAGATAATTATAAATTTTTTTTCTAAAGAAGTATAGAAAGTTTCAGTTACGTTACATTTGAGTTATTGTTTCTGGAGATATATTATCGTAGAGTATTGCTGAAAGTCAGGAAGATAGCCTTTAAATTGGAATGAATTTTTAAGATTATGTTCATATTGAGTTTAAGACTCAATTTTATATTTTTCTGACTGTGTTTTCTCATGGCGTTAAGGCTTTTAACTGAACGCTATTTATTAAATTATAACAGAACTTTTGAATTATTTGTTAAGAAAGACCCATTAATTCTGATACAAAGAATCAGTAGTTTAAAGATAAAAATCTATATAAAATGAGGATTCAAATAGAATGAGAGAATTTAATTAATTGTAATCAATAGATAACTCCTGTTTTAGCTTTGATGAATTGTAGGAAGAGTTAGAAATTAATGCTGTATACATTTTTATTTACAGCGGTTCATGTGTTCCCCAAACCAACTTCATGTACCACCCCTTTGGTTCCGCAACTTTATGTAACACCGCTTCAAGACACCCGTTCAGACGACAGGTCTAGGGACGTAAGAGGACGTCGCCGTCAAGCCAAATTCAACCGGTAAAAGCTCACCGCCAAAAACAAGGTACTGTAACCCCGACGATAAAGCAACGTACAGAACAACGAAAGTGCAGTGTAGTGAAACAAAGGTTCATTCGAGAATGTCAATCAAAAGTGGGGATTCAAAATTATTATGAAATGGGTTATATGGGTTACTATCGACGAAACTTGGGTTCAACGGGCTTTCTTCTTGAGTCTTCCAGTTTTCCATGTTGAAATGAACTTGTTATTTGATGACTGATATTGTTTGGTTTTGTGACGTATTGCTATCTAATCGGGGATAGTAATGCGCCCCCGAATCAGACGAAGAATGTCACCAAAGTAACATGAAATTGTTGTTTCTGTTGTTCGATTTTAGTTGCCAATGTTTATTGAAGCTGTTTGTATCTTTCTATTATTTCAAATTGTAGTGTTATTGATAGTATAAACCTATTAAATCAGGCATGGCAAGATTAATTGAAGTTTTCTTGACTCTAGCCCGTTCACTGCATGAATTAGGTATAGACTCAGGTATTTTCTAGATGTGTCGGCCTATTTCTAAATTCTAAATTTTATTCAAAATTGTCTTCTTATCATCATTAAAAAAGTACAGGCACAGTGTAAAGCTGAGTTACACATACCTCTATTGTAGGCATTCTTGCAAGTTGACTAATGAGAGAGTGGGGTTCACATCCACTGTTATCTGTTGCACTGTAACCAATGCTGAGTGCATCACTAAATAAATGATACTTGTCTTTGAGAATTGAGTCTCAATTTCATGTTATTGGGAATTTGTACCTTGGATAGGATAGAATAGGAAACAAAAGATAACACACAAGGTTACAATAATTTTCTTATTTTTTTTAATTATTATACAAACATCAAGGCATATCTATGTCAATCAGATACAGAAAATCACTCTTTCCTTATTCCTACTGGGTGTATAATAATTGAAAAAAATAAGAAAATTATTGTAACCTTGTGTGTTATCTTTTGTTTCCTATTCTATCCTATCCAATGTACAAATTTCCAATAAGATGAAATTGAGACTCAATTCTCATGGTCAAGTATCATTTATTTAGTAATGGACTCAGCATTGGTTACAGTGCAACAGATAACAGTGGATGTGAACCCCACTTTCTCATTAGTCAACTTGCAAGAATGCCTACAATAGAGGTATGTGTAACTTGCTATGCTTTCAACGAAGGCTGTTTCAACGACCCCACTCCACTGTAGAGCTGAG
>NC_052505.1:36263014-36264775 GCF_014356525.2 Nilaparvata lugens | reverse complement strand
CAGCTCCAAAATTGAACTCAGTACTCGAAGAATCTACTATCTTGGTTTGGCACTTTGCAATCTTACAACCTATAGGTTTTGTCAGAGATCCGGTTCGCATGGATTTGCCATCTTGTTTGTTGTCTTGTGCGGTCTAATATCTCTCCCAACTGTAAAACAGGTATTAGAATCTAAGTATTCTGGTTATTATTTGAAGAGTGAATTTACTCAGAAGTTTAAATCTCCACTTGGTACTAGCGATAGCATTGATTATAATAGGCAGATTCAAACTGAACTGCATTTTATTATTGAATTGGATTTAATTTTAATTTACCACGTTTCCAGGATTGATTACATCATTACTACAGCATTAATTCGGAAGTTCACATTTCCTACTTCAGCTACCTTTGTAGACCGCCAACTTATCAATTCATCAGTTCATTTTCTTCTATACAGAACTATTTATCAGTTCATTCTGTCTAGATCATATAAATTTTTTGCCGTCTATGCCTTTGTAAGTCGGGCGAAGATAAACATAACCTATAATCACGAGGTACAGTTTCCTAACCTCAAAGTTTCCGACTGTTCATTCGGATTTTGATTCAATAACTTCAAGTTCATAAATATTCATTCTCGTGCATGTTCATGCCCCTCCAAGGAGTAGAACATCACACACACCAACACAACGTGAGCCATTAAACATTGAGAAACATCACTCAGGGTTTATGGTTATAATTCTGGTTTTTAGTTTAATTGTTCAAAATTTATATTTATTTATCCTCCACGGAGCAGAACGTGAGACAAGGAATGGCGTCGGGCTTGTGTAACTGTTTTGTTTGGTCTAGTATGTCTAATGTCCAATAGATTCTGTATCAAAATAATAAATCACTTCTTGCTTTCAGAAAAAACGACTAGCAGTCAGATTGACTGCAGTCTGACTGCTCAGACTGTTTTGTTTGGTCTTGTATGTCTCATGTCCAATAAATTCTGTGTCAAAATAAAAAGTGATTCATTATTTTGACTTTATTGACTAAAAAAAAAAAAAAACAGTTTCACAGCCACGACGCCATTCCATGTCACCTGACATTGTCTTATCTAACTCATACAATAGTACATACATGAAGCTTACAAACTATATTCAACAATAATTTGAATCAGAGTATCGTCTGGGTACCCTGATTTTGCTTTTAGGAAAAAGTGATTTAATAATGATAAGCAGTTCGTGATGGAAAACAACATTGATGAAAAATAATAAAGTATTTCACTGAGTTGTGTAATAATTATTATAATATATCAATAACTCAAACACATTCTTGTCAAAAAGACATCCCTCCTTAAATAGGCTGATTACTTGGAATTCTTCTCTGTTCTCATTCAGCCATTTATTGCCATTGTAGGTTAAGCCGATGGTCCACATTTAACGAGTCGGTCAACACCTATGTTTTAAGCTGTGGTCCGCACTCAACCAGTTGATCCTTCTTTGTCTTTCATGTGTACTTTCATTAAGCTTTTGGATTATTACTGCAAGGATTATTACATCCTTCGTGTTCAACAGATCTTCAAATTCATATTCAATTCATTTATGAATGGAGTGTTACACATCGTAGCTCTTAACATCTTTATTCATAACATCGTATAGTCCACTCATATTTAAAGCTTAATTTATGACTCAGCTCTCTCATTAGAAACCAAAAGTAGAAGAACATAGAAAACAGTGTTACCACCCTAAGTTAGGGTGTTACTCTAGGTTAGGCTGTTAGGAGTGTTGGGACGTTACTAGCA
>NC_052505.1:36255514-36258014 GCF_014356525.2 Nilaparvata lugens | reverse complement strand
TCTATAGTGAGCTTTCATGCTACAAATATAATATTCAAGATAATTTTATCACCAAATGATAATTAATAGTTAATAGTGCATGTATAATGCAACAGCACAAATGATAACAACAATAATATTTCAAACAAACAATACTAATAATAATGAAGACCATTTAATGGTTGATTTTCAATCACAAAAATATCCTACACCTAAAATTATTAATAAATATCACAGCAGACTATTTTTCTATTTTATCTTCAATTTTTTTTTTTTTTTTTTTTTTTTTAGAGTAAGTTAGTTAATAAGCTAATTTTTCCAAATTATTTTATATAATTTTTTTTTTGTCTGGATAATTCAAAATAACTTTACTTTATATTTTAGAATTAATTTCAAATTTAGTTGTAATTGCGGGTAGGCTTAACTTGCCAGTGAGCAAATCTTTATATTACAATAATAAACAATATAATACAATAAATAAACAACTTGCTTTGAGTTGTGGGTGCTGTGATGATAATGTGAAGATCCAACGATGCGATGTGGAGCAGCTGGTGCGATGTGAAGCAGCTGGACCGATGTGGAGCCGGAGCATCGTGGAGCAGCTGGTGCGATGTGGAGCAGCTGGACCGATGTGGAGCAGCTGGAACAATGTGGAGCCGGAGCATCGTGGAGCAATGTGAAACAGCTGGTGTGATGTGGTCAATGTTTGTAGGGCTTGACATTAAGCACATTTATCAGCTTCGGGAGGCAGAACCCGCAAACCATCACTACTAGTAGCCTCGTGGGGCAGAACCCGCAAACTGTCACTACTAGCTGATGCAATATGAGCAGGCAGATTTTTCTCTTCTTCATGACTGGATTTACCGCTGTCACGTGGTTGGGAGCAGTGTGAATTTTTTCCGCCAGACTGCAGCACCTCACGGTCGGTTACTCCTACGATCGGAATAACTTTTTTTCTGACTGTCTCGTTTTTATGATGATTGATGCCAGAGACAGTCGAAACTGGTTGTCAATTATTGTTATTACGACGCTGAGAATTATTTCCCTTCTGATTATTAGAATGGAACTGCTTTTTGTTGGACTGAGATTGTTGGTTGGGCGACGAACTGGTTGTTGATACAGATGGCTGCGGTTGAGTGACATCATCGCTTCTGTTTATGTTTTGTTCTGGAGTTGTAGTTGAGTCGACTGATTTATTTGGAATAAATGAACTTCCCTCATTATAATTTCTCCGATGATTATCTCCAAATCCACGGCTATTATTTTGAGGTCGACTCGGTTGACTGCCTCGATTATAATTACGATGAGGAGTTTCAACTTCATTCACGACAACACCTAACCTCTCATTCTTCTGATGGTTTGTTTTGAAATTCCGTGAACCAAATTTATCGTCTACACTCTGTACTCGACTCAAACAAGCCTCAAACTTGTCATAGGATTCAAAACTTTGCGAGCTTAATGCCGTCTGAATGGAATAAGGTAACTTCCCAATTAATATTTCGATCAAATTTCCATTCTCGATTGGATTATCCATCAGATTGTTCAAATAGCGAATGTGGGCTGAAAAGGCACTCATGGACAGCCCGTATTCTGCTTGTCATATCTGCATGTAATGATGTGAGACAATAAATTTCTCTGTCTTGCAGGAGACCAAAAAGTAGCTAAGAAGTTGTCAATAAAATCCTTTAACGAGTTGAATTCAGTAATGCGACTTCTGAAGTGTATCAGTGGTTCTTTCTGTAGACATAGTAAAAGATGCATTCTCCACGTAATCCATGGTATAGTAGTAACGGAATCAATAGCCTGCAAATGCTGAATGAATGCCCGTGGTTGAATGGTGCACTCAGTATCATCAAATATTGGTAAAGATGACAAGATTTGTCCAGTATTATGATTATTACCACCAGAAACGTTAGCCAAACTATTCTTTATTTGTAGACACTCGGCTTTAGTTTGATCTAGCTGAGTTTTCAATCCCTTAATTACTTCGGGATTTAAAGTTTCAGCTGAATTCTGTGTGACATCTGCTCTCAGCTGGTTTATTTGGGCCGTGTGATTTGTTTGCTGAGCCTCCAATTCACCTAACCTCACATCATTCTGAGCTAGCTTAGCATTGGCCTGGGTAATCTTGCTCTCCAATTCACCATTTGCTTCAGTATTTTCCCGGTGTTGGTTTAGAATTCTTTCACCAAATTCACTTCTCACCGTTTGTATTTGTTCATTTGTATAATTCTTAGCTTCAATTTGTTTTTCATCCATTTTTCGATGTAAATCCTCAACGTTACTTTTGAGTTGCAAAAAGTTTGCGGTCATTTCTTCCACTTTCTTGTCCAATCTATTACTGGTTTCTTCTATTTTCTTGTCCAAACTATTACTTGTTTCTTCTATTTTCTTGTCCAATCTATTGCCGGTTTCTTCTAATTTCTTTTCTATTCCAGCAGCAGTGGTCTTGAAAACTTCAAGTATGGTTTCGATCGTCCCAGGTGGTAGATATGGCAGCCCCTGCGGCTGTTTGGTCTCC